>NC_142742.1:8875000-9090000 GCF_051943395.1 Hippocampus bargibanti | reverse complement strand
TGACCGTCATCCCAAAATAATAATAATAATAATAATAATAATAATAATAATAATAATAATAATAATAATAATAATAATAATAATAATAATAATAATAATGATACTACTACTACTACTACTACTACTACTACTACTACTACTACTACTAATAATAATAATAATAATAATAATAATAATAATGATAATCATGATAATCATAACAATAATGATAATGACGATGATGACAATGATAATTATAATAATAATAAATCTTCAGCTGCTTTAGGCCATTGCTAATGTTGTTTGGGGGGAAATCGGACCGTTATCACAAAATGATAATGATGATAATGACGATAACAATGATAGTAATGGTAATAATGATGCTAATGATGACAATGATAATAATGATAATGATAATAATATATATATATTTTTTTATTCTTTTGACTTCAAGACGGCGCCGCGAGAGTGGCTGCCTTTCCAGCCGCTCCTGTATTTTGTTTTTCTACTTTCATTCCTTTCATAACTTTGCTGCTGTGAAATGTAAATTTCTCCACTGCGAGACTAATAAAGGCAAATCCAATCCAATCTAATAATAAATCTTCAGCTGCTTTAGGCCGTTGGGGGGAAATCGGACCGTTATCCCAAAATAATGATAATAATGTTAATAATGTTAATAATGCTAATAATGCTCATAATGATCATAATGATCATAATGATCATAATGATAATAATACATCTTCAGCTGCTTTCGGTCGTTGTTTACAACTTAGACCCACAGGGATGTATGTATAAATAAATAAATAAATAAATAGCGGACAGTTAGGATGGCAGAAAAAAATAATTGGCATCGCCCGACCCGCACTCTCGATGTCTTGCACACTGCACGAACCAAGACAAGGGCGCGTAAAATCCTTCTGGACCCTCTGCACCCTGCCCACCCCCTATTCCAGCGACTCGCCTCAGGCAGGCGCTTACGAGGCGCCTGCAGGCGATCCATGCACACCAAATCCAGCAGACATTTAAAAAGCTTCCTCCTCCGTCCCTGTTATCTCTCTCAACAAATGTATATAAAACTGTATCGTGCCTCTTTGCAATTTTGCTCAAACCTGTGGAACAGCATCCAGTTAAAATAATTTCAGCTCTAGCTCTGTGCTCACTTGAACCACTGTTACTGACCAATACAATCTCCAGCCTTTTGAGGCGCTCAAGGACATCTACATAATTGCACACGTGTTGTACCACAAATACAGCGACTGATCACTTTAAAATGTGTTCATTGATTTTCTGCACCAACTATACAACTGTTATCATTCTACCACTGATCACTTTAACGCTGCTTTATACTTTGCACACTTGTTTCTGAGAGGTACCACTTACCTTCCATACGTGTCAAGATTGTTTATGATAATACTAGAGCAGCATGTTCTACCGGAGACAAATTCCTTGTTTGTTCGACTCACTTGGCCAATAAAGATGATTCTGATTATGATTCCGAATGAATAAATAGATACATCAATCAATCAATCAATCAATCAATCAATCAATCAATCAATCAATCAATCAATCAATCAATCAATCAATCAATCAATCAATCAACCAACCAACCAACCAACCAATCAATCAATCAATCAATCAATCAATCAATCAATCAATCAATCAATCAATCAATCAATCAATCGATCGATCCATCGATACATCGATCGATCAATCAATACAAAATTTCCTGAATTCAAATGCACGCATGTGCAGTATTTTCTTTCGCAATATTTCAAATCATGAAAAACAATCCATTTGAAACATGTCGTCGACCTGCCGTCAGTTTAAATGGATGAGCCAATTGCTGTATTTAGTGGAAGTCAGGGCATTCTCAAACTGCATTGATAGAGCAACCCCCTTGAGATTAAATGGAGCTTTGGGGCTTCATAATTAAACACACAAATAGTGTGTGCGTGTGTGTGTGTGTGTGGGGCGGGGGGTGTTGGCCTGGGCTACAGATTAATTGCAGCTCGGAGCAATGCTGTGTGATTTGCTGTGCTGTCATTGATAAGCCATAACTTCACTTAGCCATAAAAATATACACACAAAATACGCCTTCCGGTAAGCCTAAAATACATTAGAAGTATTTTGTCACCTCTATCTCTGGAATTGTATTTTCTATTTCCTGAAACGTCATAGATAAGAATTACATATGTGGTTTTTTTTTTAAATGGGGGAAAATACAGCGTATCTCCAAAACCTGACTCCAGTGGACACGTTATCATGTGAAAAACAAGTCCAAGATGGCGCCCGAGTAGGCAGCCGTCGGCAAGTGCTCTCATGAGTCTTGCTTTTTTTTGTTATTTTTGTTTTGTTTTTGTGTTTTCTTTTGTCACTTTGTGTTGTTGTGCATCGTGTGGAACATACGGATTGTTTGTCAGCATTATTGGCCACGACATTCATCAAGGAGGAGACTGCGATGGGTGGTTGCCGCACAGTTTTTGATTGGTAGGAAATTTGTACGATCTGTATGTAGAACTGTTGCGGCTTGGAATTAAAGCGGATTTACGTGGGAAAGGAGATGTGAGACAATCTCTTTTCGTCAATGGATGCTACAGCTTCATGTTTGTTTCCAACATTTAGATTGTAGTAGACGTGCACATTCCACCATGACATCTCTGATCCACTGGTGAAAGAATGTTTTGATCCTCTCCTCTTTCATCAAGAACTGCTTCATGCAGCAAAGCGGGTGGATTGGATTAGCCTTTATTAGTCTCGCAGTGGAGACATTTACATTTCACAACAGCAAAGTTTTGAAAAGAAGAGGAAAGGAAAGAAAGGCGTAGAAAAACAAAATACAGGAGCTGCTGGAAAGGCAGCCACTCTCGCGGCGCAATCTTGAAGTCAAAAGAACAAAAAATCTAAATAACAAATATGACAGCACAAAGACACAGATAATCATTCATTCTTAAGATCTTTCTGCACCCTTCTTGTTTCATGAAGCAGTTGTAGTTGAAAGATGAGAGGATCAAAGCGTCCTTTTCACCAGTGGATCAAGGACGTCATGGTGGAATGTGCACGTCTGCTACGAGCTAAATGTTGAAAGCATACACAAAGCTGTAGCATCCATTGACGAAAAAAAGACTGTCTCACATCGCCTGTCCCACATAAATCCGCTTCAATTCCAAGCCGCGACAGTTTCACATACGCATCGGCGCTCTACGCTGACGCTCATTGAATGACTGTCTGTGTCTTTGTGTTGTCATATTATCGGTTATTTAGTTTTCTGTTCTTTTGACTTCAAGATAGCGAGTGGCTTCCTTGACAGAAACTCCTGTATTTTGTTTTTCTACTTCTTCCTTTCCTCTTCCTTTCATAAATTTGCTGCTGTAAAAGTTAAATTTCTCCACTGTGAGTCTAATAAAGGTGAATCAAATCCTGTCAAAGTTGCTTGTAAGGACACATGAAGCCATCTCTGAGTCATGCTCTTGACTATGAGTAAGAATGCTTTTTGTGATCATGTAATTAGATAAATATGGATTTGGATTTATCGACATGGCACTGTAGCACGCTGTTATATTGCGTTTTTTTTCTACGGTATTGATGATTTCTATCACGGTGACCTGTCATTTGTTGTGAATAGAAGTGGATTACAAGTCCCCACCGAAGGTCCGCATACCAATTGTACGATCAGCCACTGACAAAACGTGCCCATAGAATGTTAATGTTGGCTCTCTTTCACTCGGTTAAAAATAGCCCTTTCACGACTCTGCAATGAGCAAGTGCATGGCAACAGCAAAAGGTTCCCCATTTGTCTCCAGCACAGAACATGCACTACAAATCCATCCCGCTGCCCCCATTTTGTTTTTCCCAACTTTTTTTTTTTGCAGCAGATGCACATTGTTGAATGCACTCCATTGCAGGACAAAGTTGGGCGACTTCCCAATGAGGCGAACAGTCATCTTATTAGGAGGAGTGAGACTTTGATTTCCTGCCAGCGGCCGAGCGGCAGTGAGTTCGACGACCCTGCCAAAGACTCTTAGGAGTATTACAGGAGGAAACAATTATTTGCAGCCTTTCGCAACCTATGCGTGCTTTTTTGCTTTTTTTTTTCATTTTGTGGGGAGGCCATTTGATGCAGCAGTTTTTTCATAGCTCTTTCGCATTGTAATCATAACTTACATTATGTTTCAAGAAAGGAAGTCCAAGATGGCACAGAGTCGGCAGCTTTCAGCAAGTGCTCTCACGAGCCTTGCTTTTTTTTGTTGTTTTTGTGTTGTTTTTGTGTTTTCTTTTGTCACTGTGTTTTTGTGTGTCATGTGGAATGGATACGAATTGTTTCTCAGCATTTTTGGCCACAACATTCATCAAGGAGGAGACTGTGCAGAGCGGTTCCGCCTTTTTGTCAGCACGAATATGCCAGTACCATTTTTGATTGGGAGGAATGTCAGTATAGTTTGACTGGACAGCACAGTTTTTAATTGGGAGGAATGCCGGTATAGTTTGACTGGCCAGCACCATTTTTTGATTGGGAGGAATGTCTGTATAGTTTGACTGTTATTGCTGGACAGTTCTGGGGGCGATTGTGCTTTTTTTTGTGCCTGTAGTAGGCAACATTTTCACAGCCCCGCTTTGTTCAGCAAAAAGGTCAGTGCTGTTGGACAGTCTGCCGCTGGATGGCTTGAGAAACCCACGATGAGAAGAGAGGTACGGTAGCGCAGAGCGCAGGTGTGTTTTCTGTATTTTGAAGGTCCTGATATGTTTAACATTCCTGTTGTAGTAGAGCAAACATTATTACCATTATAATCCATATCGTCCCAACCGTAGAGCAAAAACATGTATATGTGTGTGTGTGTTTTGTGTCTTTTAAAGGTCCTGATATGTTTAACATTCCTGCTGTTAGTTGCAAATGTTAATTGCAGGCGTCATGTGATCAACAACCAAACTGGAATGAACAACTCAAGGCTCCTCAGTTTTTCTATATTTCAGTAGAGCAAACATTTTTACCCTCATAATCCATATCGTCCCCACTGTAGAGCAAAAACGTGTATGTGAGTGTGTGTATTTTAATGGTCCTGATATGTTTATCATGCCTGATGTTAGTTGCAGGCGCCACACGCTAAACGACCAAACTGTCATGAACAAGTCAAGGCTCGTCTGTGTTTCTATGAGATTTCAGCAGAGCAAACATTTTTCATTTATCATCATAATCCATATTGTCCCCACTATGTAAAAACGTGTGTATATATATATATATATATATATATATGTGTGTGTGTGTTTAGTGTATTTTAAAGGTACTGATATGTTTAACATGCCTGATGTGAGTTGCAGATGTTCGTTATAGGCATCCCGCGCTAAACAACCTAACTGTAATGAACAAGTCAAGGCTTCTCAGTTTTTCTGATATTTCAGTCGAACAAATATTTTTAATTCACCATCATAATCCATATAGTCCCCGCCACGTAGCAAAAACGTGTATAGGTATGTGAGTGTGTGTGTGTCTTCTGTATTTTAAATTTCCTGATATGTTGAACATGCCTGATGTTAGTTGCAGGCATCACAAGATAAACCACCAAACTGTAATGTCAACTGTAAAGTCAAGGCTCCTCGGTTTTTCTATGATATTTCAGCAGAGTAATCATTTTTTTAATTTCCATCTGAATCCTTGCAGTGTCATCACAGGTGCTTCCTGTCACCTCAACTGCGATAGGTTTTGTCACTCCTTGGCGCCGACCTTGCACGTCCTCTTATTCTTCTCTTAATTACGCCTCTGATTTCATTCTTATTGCAAAGGAACGCATCCCCGCCTCGCACTGCGCTTTCACCCGCCATGACATCAAACCAAACGGCGATGTCGCAAAGCCCGCTTCCAAGAGAAGGAAAAAAAATTGAACGCTGTCCCAGACAGGTGCTTTGAAAGGATGACAATGTTCACCTGCTTGGAATGTAATCACCTGTGTGTGCATGTGTGTGTGAGAAACAGCGTAGATGAATGGGCCGTGATGGGAACAGGCAATTATTCAACAAGAAGGATTGCTTCACATTTGCACAAAGCACAGTGGTGTCTGCACACCTTGTATTTTTTGGGACGCTCGTCTGATTTTGGAATTCTTCTTTCTTTTGTCGACCGTACAAAAATCTCTCGCTTCTTTGTGCGTTCTCCTCGTCACAAATCCACTGATTCGTGTTTTGTTTGGCTCTTACCGCAGCACTCTAAGATGGCTTAAAATGATTCCAAAGTTGTGTTTAGAGTAGGAGCTGGCCTCAAGCAAGTAAAATGTAGAGAGCAAGCTGTTCTGGAGAGACTCTCGCAACTTCCAGTAACACCCCTCCAGCTAAAATGAGCTCCTTGGTGGTGCATGTATATGTATATGTATATGTATATGTATATGTATATGTATATGTATATGTATATGTATATGTATATGTATATGTATATGTATATGTCGTCGTTTACGTAGCAGAGTCTTTACGAACTGAAACCTGAGGATTGCCGTATACAACGCAGTATGTCTGTCCACTCTGCTCTATGGGGCAGAAACATGGACCATATATCGCCGGCACATTACCACCCATGAGGCCTTCCACATTCGGAGCCTGCAGAAGATCCTTGGCCTGTCCTGGGAAGATCGAGTTCCCCATTCAGACATCCTTTCAGCGCACAAATTCCATCTGCGTGGAAGCGGCAGTTGCCAAGAAACACCTTCGGTGGATTGGACACACCATCCGCATGCCACTGCCTGCCCCGCCAAGTCCTCTAGGGACAGCTGAAAGACGCAAAGCGCTCTGCAGGGGGGCAAAAGTGACGCCGCAAGGACTACACCGGGGACCTCCTCAAACGAGCCAACATCAACACCGTGCAGCTCGAAACTTTGGCCTCCAACCGACAAACCTGGCATACCACTTGTGCCAGGATAGTCTCTGAAATACATCAAATCCACCAAGACAGACAATTAGAGAGACGCATTCAACGGCAACAGCGGGCGGCTGGTACCCCCCTACCATCCGTCTCCATGCCATGTTCCATCTGCGGACGTGTCTGCCCCCCCCCTCCCGCCCCAACATCCCCTCCCTTGGAGCAAGCGTCATCATTACCTATGATGGACAGCTAGTATATGTATATGTATACGCATATGCACATGCACACGTACACGTACGTATACATATACGTATGCACATACGTATACATATACGTATGCGTATACCTATGCATATGCATATACATATACATATACATATACATATACATATACATACTAATCAGAATCAGAATCATCTTTATTGCCAAGTATGTAGAACACACAAGGAATTTGTTTCCGGTAGAACACGCTGCACTTGTATCGTCGTCAAAAAAAACTGCTAAGTGGCACTATACAATTATAAATATATAACTATTTTATTCAAACGCCAAGGATGCATATAAACCCTCCCCCCTCCCCCCTCTCGGAAGAGCAGACCACAATATGGTTTATCTCCAGCCTGTGTACAAACCCCTTGTCCAGAGGCAACCAGCTGTGACCCGCACGATCAAAAGATGGTCCACAGAAGCTGAAGAAGCTCTGCGGGACTGTTTTGATTCAACCAGGTGGGAGCTCTTTACTGAGATTCATGGGGAAGACATTGACTCACTCACCAACACCATCACAGACTACATTAACTTTTGTGAACAAAACACCGTACCCACCAGGACTGTGCGGTGTTTTGCCAACAACAAACCATGGATTAATCCCGACATAAAAGTCCTCCTGAAGGAGAAGAAAAGGGCTTTTGTGTCGGGCAACAGAGAGGAACTGAAGGCCGTGCAGATCCAACTGAGGAGGAAGATCAGAGAGGGGAAGAAGGCCTACAGGATGAAAATGGAGGAGCAGCTGCAAGCCAGCAATGTCGCTGGTGTCTGGAAGGGCCTGAAAAACATCTCAGGCCACAAAAGCCCAGTGACATTGAACGAAAAAGACAAGGACTGGGCAGATGAACTCAACCGCTTTTTCAATCGGTTTGACAAGACGCCAGCCGCCCCCGGCCCACCGTCAACTTCACCTGTAGCTGCACCTGCACCAACTCTCACTGTGGCCTTACCCTCCCTGCCCCCTCTCACGACCAGCTTTCCACAACCAACATCTGCCCTCCCAACCGTTGCCACACCCTCAGCCGCCACTCTGCCTCCTGGTTCCTGCCTGTCTGTCACAACTGCGCAGGTGAGGAACCAACTGAGGAGGATGAAGGTGAGGAAGGCAGCAGGTCCGGATGACATCAGTTCCCGACTCCTCAAGACCTGCTCCGACCAGCTGTGTGACATTGTCCAGCACTTGTTCAACCTGAGCCTGAAGCTGGGCAGAGTTCCACAGCTGTGGAAAACGTCATGCCTGGTCCCAGTGCCCAAGATTGCCAACCCCAAAGAGCTCAACAGCTACAGACCGGTGGCACTGACGTCTCACCTGATGAAGACGCTGGAGAGACTCGTCCTCGCCCACCTGCGACCGCTGGCAAGCTCATCGCTGGACCCGCTGCAGTTTGCCTACCAGCCCAGCATCGGTGTGGAGGATGCCATCATCTACCTCCTCCATACGGCGTTGCTGCACCTGGAGAATGCTGGGAGCACGGTGAGGATCACATTCTTCGATTTCTCCAGTGCCTTCAACACCATCCAGCCCAGTCTACTGGGGGACAAGCTGCAGCATGCCGGAGTCGACCATCACCTCACATCCTGGATTACAGACTACCTCACAAACAGGCCACAGTACGTGAGGGTAAAGAACTGTGAGTCGGACAGGCTTCTCTGCAGCACCGGAGCGCCGCAGGGAACAGTCCTGGCTCCATTCCTCTTCACCCTCTACACCTCGGACTTCAACTACAACACCCCAACCTGCCACCTTCAGAAGTTCTCTGACGACTCAGCTATTGTCGGCCTCATTACTGAGGGAGACGATAGGGAGTACAGGGGACTGACAAAGGACTTTGTGGACTGGTGCCAGCAGAATCACCTCCAGATCAACACTGGCAAAACCAAGGAGCTGGTGGTGGATTTCTGCAGGAAACAATCGTCACCTGCACCATTGAACATCCAGGGTTCGGACATTGAGAGGGTGACCTCCTACAAGTACCTGGGTGTTACTCTCAACAATAAACTGGACTGGACAACAAACACGGATGCCCTAATCAAAAAGGGACAGAGTCGCCTCTTCCTCCTCAGGAAACTGAGGTCTTTTGGAGTTCAGGGGTCACTCCTAAAGACTTTCTATGACTCTGTGGTGGCATCAGCCATCCACTATGGCATTGTCTGCTGGTCAGGCAGCATCACCACCCGGGACAGAAAAAGACTGGAGCGCTTTGTCAAGCGGGCCAGTTCTGTCGTGGGCTGCTCGCTGGACTCTCTTGAGGAGGTGGGCAACAGACGGACGCTAGCTAAACTAAAAGCTATGACGGACAGCCCCTCCCACCCCCTCCTGCCCATCCTGACAGCTCTGGGTAGCTCCTTTAGCCAGAGACTATTACACCCGCGCTGCAAGAAGGAGAGGTACCGCCGCTCGTTCCTACCGACTGCTGTCAGGCTTCACAATTCCCAATGATCACATGTGAAAAAAAAAAAAAAAAAAAAAAAAACTGGACACTTGTAAATATGGGTTGTTGCAATATATCTAAATGCATCTCTTGATTCTGCACTATGTACAGTCTTGTTTATAGAACGGTTTTTGCACATCTACATTTGCACAGTATACAGTTGACATTTTTATTTTGTTATGCTTAGAATATCTTGTTTTCTATCCTTTCACTCCCACCCCAACCCCATCCCTCTTCAATTGCTGCTGTGGACTGCAAATTTCCCCATTGCGGGACGAATAAAGGTATTCTGATTCTGATTCTGATTCTGATTCTGATATACAGTTCCATTTTGGCTACTGTTGAAAGAGTTCAAAGAGTTAATGGCTTGGAGGAAGAAGCTGTTTAAATGTCTGCTGGATTTGGTACGCATGGATCGGTAGCGCCTGCCTGAGGGGAGTACCTGGAAAAGGTGGTGGGCAGGGTGCGGAGGGTCCAGTAGGATTTTCCGCGCCCTAGTTTGGGTTGGAAGTGATATGCGAAAGAGATGTTTAAGAATGTTCGTATAGCGAATTACCCCAACACATACATATGCATGTGCATGTGCGTGTGCGTGTGCATGTGTGTGCGCGTGTATGTGTATGTGTACGTGTATATGTATATATGTATATCTTCTTTTCCTTTCGGCTTTTCCCTTCAAGGGGTTGCCACAGGGAATCAGTGTCCTCCATCTTCAGAGGTTTGATCCACATGTTTGTTTTGGCCAAGCTTTTACGTCGGATGCCCTTCCTGACACAACCCTCTGTATTTATCCGGGCTTGGGACTGGCACAAGAAGACTTATGTCCCCTTGGAGCTACAGAACAAGCAACTCGCTCAGTAAAAGGCTCCCAAAATGGTCATCGGCACAGCAACAATCAAAAAAAGCAAAACTATACTCACCACTTGATGTCAATGCTCTGATCTTACCGTGAAATGGGCATCTCTTTTTGATAATAATGATAATAATAATAATGATAATAATAATGATAATAATAATAATAATAATAATAATCATAATAAAGGGTTTTAATCTTTTTCGATTTACGACCATTTGACTTTGGACCGTTTTGTCGGAACGGAACCCGTTTGTAACTCGGATGTTACTTGTATTTTTTTCCACTAATAGTCATCTGATCTTTTTCCCATTTTGCTGGCTCAAAACAAGTTTCAATCAAATGGATTTGTCAGGTTGCTATGACAACCTGACAAATCCAATTGATCCACGCTGCTTCTTTGAACAAGCCTTTGGCACGGCGGACTCTATCGAATTCGGACATGAAAGCGAGGACAAATCAGATGACCCCCCCCCCCTTCCTCCCATGCCCCCGTTTGCCCGTTTAGCTTGGCGTGGGTCAATATTCCCGCGCCCGGCTAATCATTTCCCATAGTCTCTTTTCATCGTGGTGTGTGCGGCGGGGCCGACAAGCACCCCCGTGGATCAAACTCGTGATGAGATTACGATCCACTTTAATCGAGATGCTCGAGTCACACGGATGGAGCTGGCTTGTAAGGGTCCATGCTCATCCTCTCCTCTTCCTTTCATAACTTTGCTGCTGTGAAATGTAAATGTCTCCACGACGAGACCAGTAAAGGTACATCCAATCCATCATTTAGGCCAGGGGTCGGGAACCTATGGCTCGCGAGCTATATATGGCTCTTTTGATGATTGCATATGGCTCGCCGATAAAACAAAATACATATTCTCGCTTTTTCGCCGTTCATTTCCTGTTGGGGCTGCAGTTGGCGGAAAGTGCAATTTTGATTGGATGATACTGGCCGTCATGTTGAAACAGGTAAACGCCCCTTTAAATTAGCCCAACAAGTAAAAAAAAAACGGCAAAATGTGCGAAGATGATGGCTTTAGGATCCAAGGAACTGCTTTTTGTAACCTGATTTTTTTTTACATACCAATGCTTCGTTAATTCTGTTAAATTTCATATGTTTTATAATGGCTGACTGTTTAAAAACTGGGGCAATAAAAAACCCAAAACAATAGAGTACATCCCACAAAAGCTGAATCGATGTCTATCTCGTAAAAGAAGTATGCCGTAGGAGATCAAACTTTGGATCCTAAACGGTTTAGTTGTACGCCGTCTGCGTGGGAAATTGACACACACACACACACACACACACACACACACACACACACACACACACACACACACACACGTTTCCCAAATCCGCACGACCTTCATGCATCTTGTCTGAGAGTCTTGGTGGGAAGTGTTTGTTCTTCCCACAGCGATGAGGATTAAACATTTCTTGTTGACTATGAAACACAAACAACCTCTTAACATCTGTACTGAGAAAATCTCCAAAAGCAATGTCTGTAATAACGCCTGCCCGGCCGCCCGGGGCGTACAACTTTTACGCCGGGCGTACAACTTACAAAACGTCTCTGCCCGGGTGGCTGACAACTTCTTCAAGAGAAAAAAAAAAAACAACAACAAAAAACAACTAGTTTTTTTTTTTTTTCAAATCACACGTTTGCTTTATTCAATAAAGCAAACGTTTGAACGAAGATTTCGAAATTGGAATAAATTAATCTTTGTTCGGTTTGGAAATTTCTGAATTTCAGTCCGTTTGGAAATTTGCATACTCAACACGGCAACCAATCAGAAGCCTGGTTCATGCTTCCGGACTTTCCCAAGCATTATAAGGTCATGCATTTGCATATCATTTTCCAAAGTAGATGCACAGAACCTCAGCCCCAGAAGAAAGATTCAAAAGAAGCTAACGAAATTTATGACGCGACGAAACATAAACGTACATTATCCCGTGACTGTAAAGTGTACTTGAGAGTTTTGAAAGGCGCTTAGAAATTAAATGTAATATTATTATGATTCAAAGCATGGTGGAAAGAGTAGTTCACGTGGCTTGTAGCAGGCGACACCACACAAACATTGCATTGTGCACCATGACGAAAGGTGAATGGACAAACGACAACTGGAGCAAAATAATCAGCAAGGGATATTTACCATAAATTAAGCAAGGGAGTATTTGTGGTAGGTACATCCTTAAAGGACAACCGACGCCTCCGGACAAGTTGTGTCCATAATTTGTAAAATCACTTCAAATGACTTCTACTGAGCGTATTTTACAAAGATTCCATCACATATACAGTAAAGTCTCGTTATATCGATATTCTCGGGAGTCGGAAAAAATATTATATATATATATATATTATATATTATATATTATATATTATATATTATATATTAAAATATATATAACCGGACTATCGATATATCCGATATATCGTAAAAGACTGGAACTTTGCCGGGGTATAAAAATAATATCGTAATAAGCAGTACTATCGATATAACCGATATCGATATAACCGATATCGATATAACGAGACTTTACTGTAGCTATATTTTATGTTTTAAGACTTGCGCTGAATATTCAGGAAGTCTTGTTTTCGAGTTGATGACGATGCCTGACGTGACGTCACATCTGGAACGCCCCTGACCGAGAAAGCGACACACAATGCATTTTGGGTACTTTGTTTGGTCTGAATACTTCGAGTTGATCTGTGTTGATGGCGAAATCAGAAGGAAAACATAAATAACGCCATGGTGAATCGTTGTGTGTTGCACCAAGACAACTATTTGATATTCGCTGACACAAATTCCCAACAGACAAATCAGCCCATTTCCAACAGATCTTGGGCGCCATTTTGTACATTTTCTGGGACGCTACATTGGAGTCCTGGCGGCTCGAATTTATACGGGAGGACTTCTTTAATCGATTGCAAACATTTATGCTTTCCTCTTCAGAACTATTTGAATCATACATAACTGGATGAGTAACAAGAAATGTTAAGTCTCCTACCGTCCTGTGCATCTTGTCCTCCAAATCTTGATTGATCCTCTGCAGAGCCGCATAGCTGCTCTGGATCCTAAACAAAGAAACAAAACAGTTGCAGCCGTCTTACAATACAAAGCACACAAATGAACTAGTAATCTGCGCGTATGTTTTTCTTATTTTTAGTTTGTAAACCAAAGGCAGATCTTCAATGACTGCTTTTTAATGGATGACATCTGCTGCACGATTTACTCAGGTTTGAAAAAGCAAATCTGCTCCAGATGAAACGTAGTGAATTGATGCTTTGCAAAGAATTATGCGTAAATATTTAACGAGGAGACATCAGTAAGTTTGTGCAGCATGTTTGAGCTCTTTTGTTTCACTTTTCTTCTCCTAAAAGAGAAGGAAGCAAAAAATAAAATGATAACTGGCCTCCATTTTACTCTATGCGTCTCTGCTCCAAAGCTTTTTTAACTCATTCACTGCCATCCCTGAATGTATACAGGAATTGCAAATATGACACAGCAACATTCCCGAATTTGTTCGGGTTTTAGTATTTCTTGCGGTAGTGTCAATAAAGTGCTGGTCAGACCTCTGGCAATGTTTTTTTTCAATTACACAAGGGGGCAGCATTTCCCCCTTTTCTATTTTAGCGCTTTGTTCTAGCTTCAGCTGTTGCTAAAGCGCTACATAAACCAATATGTGTATGCATTGCATTGTATTTTGAACAGCTGTCTTCATTTCAAAATCCTATAACTCCAGACCCATACAATTTAGGAATTAACTCTTTGTTTCTGATGAAAGAAGAGAGTAATGTTTCTTACACTGCATTGAATGTTTACATAGTCCTAAAATTCAATATTCTGTGGGTTCTTGAATTCAATATTTTGTGGGTCCTGGTATTCCAGTGACAATGACAAAAACCCTGGCACTGAAGTGCACACATTTTTGCACATCATCTGCCAGTGAATTATTATTATTATTATTATTATTATTAGTAGTAGTAGTAGTAGTAGTAGTAGTAGTAGTAGTAGTAGTATTTTTAGTATTATTATTATTATGATTAAACTATACAATCATTGATTGTATATTTTGCGGACCCCCTAGTTACGGTCAGGTGACCCTGGTTTTAGTACCGTCAAGCTTTTATGACTCTGAGACAAATTATTTATTATTGAGGTCAACCAATGTCGCCTAATATATATATATATATATATATATATATATATATATATATATATATATATATATATATATATATATATATATATATATATGTGTGTGTGTGTGTGTGTGTGTGTGTGTGTGTGTGTGTGTGTGTGTGTGTGTGTGTGTGTGTGAGACTCAAGAGGTACTTTTTGTCGTTTAACAGAAGTATACTATAAAGGCTTAGGTATAGGAAGTCTGAATAAGAGCTTCCCCGCTGGCTATATGTTAAATTTAGCGACATGATGGTATCATCGATGGAGGAAGAAATAATTTTATACGACTTAATCTTTCTACAACAAGGAGCACTAAGAGCCACACGAGCGCAGCTCTTATTGCTGGTCACAAATGAAAACTCAGTGCCTTAATGGCCGCTCTCCCCGCACTTGTTTGAGCTCCATCAATTTAGCGTTGACACCTCGTCCCTGCCTTCCCGCCCACCACTGCCACCGTCGCCACGTGTTCATTTACTTGCCTCCCTCACCCTTCTCCAACCTCTCTCAGGTCGTTACTCCATCATTTTTGTCTGTGGCTGATTCATGGATTCATTAAAGAAAAAAAACACACACACACACACACTGAGGCACCTAAAGCGGTGGGGTGAACAACGTTATGGAGTGGTAAAGAAAAACACTTTGTTGAGATCTTGACAACAAAGTGTGGCCCTCTTCTTCCATTAAGACTGTGCCACGGTGTACTGTGAAAGAGTACACCGATGCTTCCTAAAGTCCTAACCAAAATTTTAAATCGTCCCATGTAAACCACTATAACAATAATTACTTTTTGACTTCAAATTTGAAAACTAGTTCCTCATTAATTTGTTGTGGAGGGAATTAAACATTTTAATGGTTTCCCCAATTTCATAACGGAGTCAGTATGTGTCAATTTATGTTTCGGACTATGGTATAAAGTAGAACAACAGAGTTTGTACCTTCAGCAGATCAAAATATTGAGGAATTGGGAATGGTGTGGGGTCCTGTTTGTTGATTAAAATTAAAAAAAGTTGTAATGTAATTCGAGGAAAAGGTTTCTTCAGCCTTCATCTGTACGTCTTTGGAGGTGTTGGACGTTTCGCTCCTCATCCGAAGAGCATCGTCAGTGAACTCAAGTTGTGCTGGTAACCCCTATATATTGAACACCTAATGGACAGAGGTGGCTGTGCCAGTGCTCTGCTCTGATAGATCCCTGTGCAGGACCCCTGCTCTGATAGGTCCCTGCCCCAACGGTTGGGCCCTAAGTTAGGCCGATACCACATAGTCTTAGTCATGCTAATGAGGTAAAACCAGATCAGGGATAGAACAATAGAGGTAACCAGATAGGCTTCAGGGAGTGGTCCACTGCTCCCCCAACCTTAGGGCCAGGGTTCCGAGCACAACTTTAATTTGCAGACGAAGCTCTTCGGTTGAGGAGCGAAACGTCCGACACCTACGAAGAAGTACAGATGACGGCTGAAGAAACCTTTTCCTTGATGGACCACGACTGAGAGCCTACACAGAGATATTGTAACGTAATGTATTCATATCCTATTAGGCACACTTACAGGGATATTTGAGGGTTTTTTTCAGGGAGGCGGGCCGACATTTTCTCGAAGCGGCGCTGCCTATAAAATCCGACAATACTTGAACGCACCTGCGTAACTTCTCCGTAAACTTCTCCAGCTCCTCCTGGGCCCGCCGCAGTTCCGTCTCTAGGTACTGACGGGTTGAGTCGAACTCGCTCTCCACCATCTCTAGCTTGTGCGTAGTGTACGACAGCCGCTTGCGGAGATCCTCCTTGTGGTCGTGGAAAGAGCTGAGAATGGCAAAGGGGAAGCGAGAAGTTAGGAAGTTGTTCAGTGAGCCGAGCAGAGAAGAATAGGTGGAGTAAACAGGAAGGTGCGTGTGTGTTTGTTTGTGGATGGAGCGTTATTCAGTCTGGAAGTGAGAGCAGCGACAGAGGTACCATGAAGGAGATGGATCGACCAGGAATACAAATCAGGAAACGTTCACAGGGAGGGGAACCGTACTGAGAAACAACCTCCCTCAGAGGTGCAGTGGTAATTTCTATTCCAACAACCTGCCTGTTGAATTTCTCAGACAATGGAAAATACTGTTGACTGACCCTATGCGAATCCTGAACATCACCACTTTCTGTACACTTATACCGAGGGTGTCAAACTCATGTTTTGGCGTCGGCCACGTTGGAGTTATAATTCCCTCTCGGGGGGATGTTATGAATTTGGGGAAGCCATTACAATATTTCAGCCCCTCCATAAATTATATACAGAGCACACAAGAAATGAATGACGAGTTTTCAAATCCGAAGTCAAGAATATTGACTGCTACAGACGCTCCACACCTTACGAACGAGATAGGTTCCGAGCGGTCGTTCGTAAGGTGTAATCTTTTTTGTATGTTGCTTCAGTGCTATATTTTGTATAGAATGTATGTTCAAAGGACAACCAACCTCACTTTTTTGTTTTTTGACTGACACCAGAAAAACGCTTTATAGCATCTAAAAGAGCCAAAACACGCAGTCTAATATATTTAGTCAAAGGCAAAACACAGATAAAAATGACTTAAAGTGTCCAAAATCTGCAAAAAGTTGAGCTGCGAATTGGGCATTTTCAGAAAGTCCCGCCCCCAGTTCGTAACGTCACGCCAAGACGTCTTGCATTGCTAGTGAATCAAAACAATGGCTTCATATTCGGAGAATATGCTTTCTTGTTACTCATCCGGTTAAGAATATGATCCAAATAGTTCCGAAGAGGAAAGAATACATGTTTGCAATCGATTAAAGAATTTATTTGTGCCATTTTGAGGCAACATTGGGGCGAAATCTCTCACCCAAAAAAAGAGGCACAAAATGGTGACCTCCTGTGGCCACCTCCATTTCCATAGGCTAATAAATTCCTTTTATGGCGCTTGGATGCCCTCTTCTGGCCTTCTGGCGGCTTTTGGGTGCAACACAAGGTCCCCAGACCAAACAAGTACAGCAAAATACATTGACGTGATGGAAGCACAGCTACAAATCGTCTGTTTTACGGTCAAGGGCGGTCCTTTGCTGACATCACATATGGACTCGTCACCAACTCAAAAACAAGACTTCCTGAATATTCAGGGTGAGTCTTAAAACGCAAAATATAGCTATATACGGTGGAATCTTTGTAAAATACGCTCAGTAGAAGTCATTTGAAGCCATTTTACAAATTATAGACACAACTTGTCCGGAGACGTCGGTTGTCCTTTAAGTAAAACACTGAACGGGGAAGTATAAAAAATTGACACTCTAACAAGCGTAAAATAAATTCACACCTACTGTAGTATGATGACATATACCCTTTGGTCTTCAGTAAGTCATTACTGCAGGTGTTAGCACGTAATTACTGAATTACGTGCCAGCTGCCATTACTGTTATGCATTGCGTACTCCTGGAGCGTCAACTGGGAAGAGGGATTTCCTCCCCGCCCACATACTTTACGGAGCCAATTGTAAGCGAGCTCGGCGGATCGGGCCCTGAACTTGTGGCAACACTTCAGGCAGAAGTGCTGACTGGTCAGCCTTGGTGTCCGTCGCGTAAACATGCAGCCCTTGTTACCTCTAATGTGTCTGTGTGTGTGCGTGAAGCACAGTACACGGCCAATTGCAAGTGAGCTCGGCCAGAAAAAAGGCGCGCAATACAAACTCTAACTTACAGCATCTCTGTCCGAACATACCTGGAAAAATGTTTGTATGTACCGTTATTCGTACCTCGAATGTTTGTAAGTTGGGGAGCATCTATATTGTGGTTTTCATTCGACAATTTGAACATTTGTTCGGGATTTTAGCAAGCATCATGGAAATTGACATACTTGATTTGCTTTCGCAGGCCGAATAAAATGATGTGGTGAGCCAGATCTGGTCCCCGGGCCTTGATTTTGACACCTTTGCTTTATACATGACGATCCGGTAGGGGTTTCGTGTCGTCAGTGAGGAGTGTCTGTACTGTAATACGTATTTTTATGAACCCTATTTGTAATTTAACCTGTGGCACTTGTGGTTTGTAGTTTTCTGTACTGTACTGGATCATCATACTGAGAACTCTGATGTTTATTGTATCATTGAATTACTCATCTCGTACTGTATAAGCACTTTGCAAAGTGCACTTCGGCGCAACAAAAGGAGGCTCGGGAAGCCGCCGACCTCTGTCAAGGCTTGAGGCACTCCCACATTTTGACACTGTGAGCATTGAGCCCCGGTTTTTGTACTGTAGATGCTTGACGTGGCCCAAGGGGCGCAACGCCGTGCAGCTGAGCTTGGCGCACTAACGCCTGTCGTGGCGTGGTGGAGCGATTTCCAGCACGGAGGGGAAAATCAAAGCGGTGTCTGAACGACTTAAAGAGAGATACGAGACAGATGACAAAATCGTTGTACTAAATTCATCCTGTCTACTTGATAACTAATGTTAAGCAGATTCCTTACTTACAGACAGTGTATTGCGGAAGTAGTCGCCGAAACATGTCAGGTATTTGAACACCGACAATACACTGTCTGTAAGTAAGGAATCTGCTTAACATCAGATGACAAAATGATGTGGTAAAAGAGAGACTCAAATATGAGCCTAACTCACCCCCCCCCCCCCCAAGCTGCTGTCCACTAGCGTAACAAAAGACTACAGGCTTTTTATTGTATTGTATAGTTGATTGACAGCCAGCACCATTGAGCAATTTTCTAAATTGTTCTTAAAAGCCAGCAAAAGCAAACATCCATTGGAACGGTTCTTTCCAGAATACTAGGCAAAAACCACTTCTGAGAGTGAACATGAACTAAAATGGTTTCAAAATATGACTAAGACATAGTTAACGCGTAGATTTACATTGGACAATTTCCCAAGTTCGATTTGCTTTCACGGGCCGTAGAAAATGATGCGGCGGGCCAGATTTGGCCCCCGGGCCTTGACTTTGACACCTGTAATATAAATGATATACTGCACATCTAATTTTTAAATTGAGTAAATGTGTGTTTTTTTAAAACGTATTAACTGCCATTCACAAATTTATTCAGGAATTGAAAATATGATGGGTGCCGATAAAGCGCTGGCCTGACCTCTGGCATTGTTTTTTTCCCTTCCACAAGAGTGCAGCATGTCCCTTTTTTCCATGTTAGCGCTTTGTTCCAGCTTCAGTTGTTGTTAAAGCGCTATATAAACCAAGATGTATGTATTGCATTGTATTTTGGACAGCCGCCCTCATTTCAAGCTCATATAACTCCAGACCCATATCATTTAGGAACTATTTTTTTGTCTGACGAAAGAATAGAGTCTAAGGTTTGTAAAGCTGTATTAAATGTTTATGTAGTCCTAAAACTCAATATTCTGTTGGTCCTGGAATTAAAGTGGCAATGAAAAAAACCCTGGCACAAGATTGGACACATTTTTGCACGTCTGGCAGTGAATGAGTCAAAAGTTAAATGAGCTTCATTTCTATGTATTGTTTTTTTTACATTGTACACAACTATAATGTATTGGGAAATAATATAATTGTAATGTGTATTTATCACATATACATTACATATTGATGCATTTTTATGCTTCATAAAATATGGATGTCTAAATTTTGGATTGGGTTGGATTTGCCTTTATTAGTCTCGCAGTGGAGAAATTTACATTTAAATTTTGGAGGGGGGCTTGGAACGGATTAGAAAATGTACATGCAAAACATGTCTCTACTTACATTTTAGTTCATAAGTAGAAGTACCACAGTTTTTTTAATTATTTTGGGGCCATTCTAATCATAATTTGCTCAATTAAAAAAAAACAGATGGAAGAAAGAAAAAAGTGACAAATCGCACTTCCTCAGCTTCCTCCCACATGATGTTTAAATATGTCGAAACACTTGTTGTGAATGTTGCCATTCAGCTGCTTTGTTATAGACCAGCAAGTATTAAAACAGAGAGTGTTTGGACTCGAGTAAGAGTCGGTTTTGCCTCCGATTTGCCATGAGTGGCGAGGATGACAAATGGCGATGAAAAGATGCCACATTAACTTGAAATGGCTTTTTAATGCCATTGACTCCCCACAGTGAATTTGTTCCCATTCGTCCTAGTGGATGAAATGGATCCCGCCAGCCCCCTCGTAGTCATGAGGAACGCGTCTTACCTTCTTTTTTGATGTTTGAAACCATTTCTCGGGCTTTTGATGGCTGTTTTGCCAATGTATATCTTTTTCATAACTTTGTTCGACTCGCTTGCTGTTGCTGCTGGCAAGATTGAACTTTAAACAAAAAACAAAATCACTTTTAAGTTTTGTCCGGGGAGGCAGACAGCAGTTGTCTATCTGGGATGACCCTGGCGAGAGAGTAGAAATGGGGGGAAACAAAACAAAAACAGCTTTTGAGGCGACACACAGTTGGCAGAACATTTTGTTTTGGTTGAGCAAAGACGATTTGTCTTTGTTTGAGTGCTTTCGTAAAAGCTCTTCAAAGTGTGCGTAGCAGCAGGTGTGAGTCAAGAGAGGTTATGATTCTTTTCTGTTTAAGTTTCCATTTGAAAATATTGTAGTCATGCAATTATCCAGAATATTTCAAAGCCTTCAAAAACGTCATGCAGTAAATGCATGCAATTTAGAATCTTAAAATCTTAAATAAGTGGAAAAAGCAGTTACCGTTTATGAAAAGACTGAATATATAACTGTTCTTATTTTTTTTTTTAAGATACTGTATGTCCCGTATTTTCTGCTGTATAAGGGGCACCCAAAAGCCTTAATTTTCCCCAAAAGAGGATAATAATAATAATAATACATTTAATTTATCAGCGCCTTTCAAAACTCTCAAGGACACTTTACAGTCACAGGATATTTTTTCTGCGGGTGAGCAGCAGCAGCCACACGCGCCAGCGTTCACTCAACCCGGAAGTAATAAAGATATAATGTGGTGTGCCTTATGCAGTATTTGAAAAATGTTTATATATTATACAGTATTTGGAAAACCTTTTTCATTCATTCAAGTTGCGCCTTACAGTCCGGTTCACCTTATATATGGAAAAGTTTGAAAATACACCATTCATTGGGGGTGCACCTTATACTCCCGTGTGCCTCATACACCAGAAAATCTGTTTTTTTTTAAGATAAAATTGTGTACCATATTCATATATTTAAATTACAGCTTTTTCTGCATCATGACGTGGACGAAAGTGATACAATCTGTAATATTTCTGAGGGGAGAGGGAAAAATAAAATCCCATTTTATATTTTTATTTTTAATCTCAAGAGGACGTCTTTGGTGACAGGACGGGGTTTCTGCCCTTAAAATAAAAAAAATAAAAAAATGTTGTATTTAAACCGGTACAGGAGTATAAGGCACACCCCTATACTACGGTGCGCCTTATACACTGGAAAATACAGTAATGATTGTAATTATTATTACATAATGTAATAAAAATTAAGACACATTTTTAAATGTGTGTGTGTGGGGGGGGGGGGTCTGAATTATAATTATTATTGGTAATATGAGGTATAAACCAATTCTGTGAAAAATGTATTCTTTTTTTTTTTTTTTTACTACTATAACAGATTAGTGTATTGCAAAAAAATAAAGTTAGTTTGTTTGCGATATTTTGCAGGGGGGAAAAAGTCTAGAAAAAAAATGGGGGTTTAAATAAGTGTGTCCTATGACTGCTTTTAAAAATACAGAAGCATGAAAAAAGACTGTCGGCTGATATTAAGGTAAATAAAGTGATGTTAAAAGCCTCAACATGATCAAACTGTGTTCAGGCATTGACAGCAATATGTACAGGGAGCGTCAATGGAAGAATAAGTACTCATTAAAAAAGGGGGGGGTGGATACTGACTGTATGTCAAAACGTGTTGACAGGAAGTTGAACAAAAGCTGACCTAAGCTAACCTCAAATGAATTACAAGACAGAAAATACATTTTTTTTTCCTCCTTCAAGGCGGTATTTCATGAAAAGAGGCACGCTTCCTACAGACATATTGAGCTATATTGACTGGCGGAGTGCAGAGGTCATTCTTCCAGTACATCCATGCGATGATGAATACGTGCGCGTGCATATGTTGGCCTACCTTGAGCAAACTCGATAAACCAGCAAGAGTTAATGTAAAAAAAAAAAAACAAAAGAAAAAAAACAAACAAACAAACAAACCCCTCAAAAAAAATCTAATTGCGTTCTCACTTTCTGCTGCTATATTTTATGAACCCAGTGATTGGAAATTGTCCAAACTTCTGACTCTAAGTGAAACAGCTAGCTCATGACAAGGAAATTGTTTGGTATCAAAACAAAAATAGAGTTCCACTGTAGACAAGGAAACATGTTTATAATTCCCCACCCAAAAACTACAAAACTATTTTATGTATTTCTTTCTTTTTTTGTCAGTGTTTGTGGAACCGATAGTATGTAAACAACATGGAATTGTACAAAAATGGAGCATCATGGACGATATCTGTTTGTCAAAGGCACCAGCTATCTTGATCGCTACTTTACAATCTTTACTGCAGCTACAGCAGTGACTGAGACTCATGTAACCGATCTCTTGTTTCTATTTATAGTTGTATTTTATTTATTGTATACTATTTGTGATTGTATTTTATTTATTATAGTACCGATGCCTGTCTGTTGTAAAGTGTCCTTGAGAACTTTGAAAAGCGCTAAAAAAGAAATTTATTATTATTATTATTATTATATTATTATTATTATTATTATTATTATTATTATTATTATGAAAAGTGTGGTGTGATTTACAGTAAATGGCGGACTGTAAGTGGCGGACTGTAAGTGGCGGACTGTAAGTGGTGGACTGTGAAGGCCTGCAATGCCTTCTCTGCTGGCCTAAAAATATCTGAATCACGGACTGATGTTAACTATATTTTGTCCATGAATTCTTATCAAATAAATCCAAATTGTCTTTCAGCTTCCTTTCATTACTTTTCCCCTGTTGCGCTGCTTCTACACATGCGTGTTTTCGTATTTAAGCATTTAACCAATCACATTTCAGCTATCATTTGTTACCAGGTTCAGAAATCTACCTGGACGCCTTCACAATAAGTTCTGCGGGTCCTGTCGCATCAAATGTGTTAACCAATCAGACTCCGAGTTGGCAACCCAAAAGGAGTACCAATGCCTTCTTGAAGGCACTGGTAAACGTCAGAGTTTTCGCGAACTATGACTAGCTCGTCACTAGCCAATCATAGTTTGCGAAAACTGCTCTGATCACAAGACGCTAGTGACACGAGCATACTGGCCAGAGCTAGCACACAGAGCTGTATTAGCAAATACATTGTTTTGATTCAATCATAGTTTTGTCAACCCACAATGGCTGAAGGACGATAAGAAATGGATTTGGTTGGAGATTTACAGTTAAAGCCATTCTCAAGATGGACTTTTCAATAAAAAATGGATATCATTACGAAAGGTTGGTCAATTATTTCCTGGCTAATGGTACTATCTAGTGAACTTGTAGTAAATCACACCGGACTTTTTTCAGTCTGGATTGATTCAAAAGTAGCAATACTGAAGGCCTAGCGATGAAATCCACTGCCCGCCAATGGATTTACTACAAGTCTACTAGAGGGTACCATTAGCCAGAAAATAAGACCCGCGAGAAGGTCTTTGTGTCTCCACCTCCAAATCTGATTGGTTAAAGCAAGTTTTATCGACACTTATTTTATGCTCCACGGCCCGCAGAACTGATTGTGAAGGCATCCAGGTAGGTTTCTGACCATGGTAACAAATAATGGCTGAATTGCAATTGGGAAAAAGACATCTGGAAGTAGCACAACAGGGTAAAGGCAACGAAAGGAAGCTGAAAGACAATTTGGAATTATTTCATAAGAATGGACAAAATATAATTCACATCAGTCTCAGATATTTTTAGGCCAGCAGAGAATGCCTTGAAGGCCATGTCGGTCCACCGCTGCGATTCGGTGATGAAATGTAAAGTTGACTCCCATCCTGTGGGATTCCCCAATAATATCAAAGTGAAAGCGAGGGCTGAATGTGGCCCGCCAGCCGCCCGTTGCCCATTCATGATATACAATTTTCGGCAGGTGAAAAGCACGACATACAAACAGGCTTGGCCCTGAGTCCCAACATTTATCTTCTCTTGCAGAGTGTCGCCATTGCGCCTGGACGACAAATACATGTAATGGCCTGTCGCCTTTCCTTAATGGCACCGCAATTTTCTTTTTAATCTTCCTCCGACAACGGCTACGGAAAGAAAATGGTCTTCGATGTGTTTTTATGTGTATATATATGCGTTGGGATTTTGTTCAGTAGTGTTACAGATTTAAGCAACTTTTTCTTGTAGCCATACTTTTCTTGGCCCATTATTATTATTTCAAAATGGCCAAACAATGCCCTCATACTAATAATTAATTCAACTTTCCAGAAGATATTCATCCAAAATGGCATGCTGGGTATTTCAGCAACTCATCCGCGTCTTCTCTTGAACAGCATAGTAAGCATATGAAGACATAAATTCAAACCGGCGTCGCCAACAGCACTACTTTTATCCTCTCCCGCGGAGTGTCGTCGTTGTGGTTCAATGCCGAGCCAAAGTTTACACATTTTCCTGGGCTGTCAATTTTCCTTAATGGCTCGGCGAATTATTATTTTTAATCTTCTTTCGCCACCGGCTTCGGAAACAATGGCTGTTTCTGGAAGAGCCGCTAGTACGCTCGCTATATGGCTTTTCTTATCTGCGCAGACCCGGAGGCAGAGTCGGCACAACAATTTAAATAGGCGCCGAATAGCAAAAGAAGCGTGGCCGCGCACACTACACACAACCCTCGCACAACTCCTCGTGGTGTGTATCATCTCCTAGAGGGAGGGGGGGGGGGATAAACGAGCTACCTCAGGTGCTGTTTGGCCGCGTAAACACAGCGAGGAACAAGTTTTAAGTCCTCTCCCAAGTCCTGATAGGATGCTGCGGCACAGTTTGTAGATCAGCCTCACGCTTCTCTCAATTATCGAACGCATTAAGACTTGTAAGTGTGCGCAGCAAGTACAAACACTTCCAAGTGAGACAATCCGCACACATGACGCGAGCTGCTTGTTTTTCCCGCGTGTTGTACTGTAATCTTATTCCTAGCTTGTAACACCTTCCGTTGCGACTAAACAGTAATCAAGCTCCTGCGTCCGCAGGCGGCAAGTGTACACACATTTCTACCTCAGTCGAAGCGCAGATTAAAGTACAAACTGTGTCTTCTTTTGAACTCACAAAATGGAACTCACAAAAAAGTCTATCCCCCCCCCTCCGAGTTTAAATGCCATTTTTTTGTGATAATTTAAAAACATATCCCACCTTTATTTTGAACACGAATCCATGTATATATGTTCAGCAATATAAATATAAATATAAATATAAATATAAATATTACTGTATGTATATAGGTGAAAAGTTTGTGAGCTAAAGCCTTCGTAAGCCGAAGTATCACCGTATATATATATATATATATATATATATATATACAGTGTGTGTGTGTGTGTATTGTATATATGTGTATTGTATATATGTGTGTTGTATATATATATATATATATATATATATATATATATATATATATATATATATATATATATATATATATATATATATATATATATATATATATATATATATATATATATATATGTGTGTGTGTGTGTGTGTGTGTGTGTATGTATGTATATATTGTTTTTTTTTTTTGAATCGTAAAAAATTTGAACAACAGCTACATATACCGTTAAGTAGCACTAACTTGTCAAATATTCCAAACTTAGCTCGGCAGAGCCTTTTGCTGAATTTTGATGACAAGCATATCACATCAAACTCTTAAAGTTGAGGTTGGAAATTCAGCCCTTAGGGCCAGCTTTACTTAGCATTCAAGTCTTTTTGTGGCCATGTCTATCAAGACACCCCCCCCCCCCCCCCCCCCCCCCCGACAAAAAAAAAATCAACAACCCGTGCTTGAAAGGTCTCCCAAAAATAAAGAAATAAAACCTCAAGAAGCCATGCCTGAAAAGTCTCGAGAAATGTGTGAAGTTCGAGCTTTTTCAAATTTTTAAATCACAATTCCCAGACGTCCTTTAAAAGTGAACTCATGCATCTTGTCCGATTCCTGTCAAATATGAATCGTTCAAGCCAAATTGTGGTAATTTGTAGATTCTGTCATGTGGATTGAGAATGTGCAGAAGAGATCGATGACTCGCCTGACATTGCAAAAGAATAATCACTCAACTCCACATCGCCTTGATGTGTGATGAAAGTCCCTCCTGGGAACTAAATACACAAGTACACAGTCAATAACAGCTCTCCCAATCATCTTCATATATCTCTGTACGGCACACGTTCAATCCCAGTTGCAAATCCAAAAGATTTCATTTCCGAGCACCTAATACACCATGATCTCTGATCCACTGGTGAAAAGGACACTTTGAGAAAGTGCTTAAGGGACAACCGACACCATTTTTTGTTTCCTAACTGACATCAGAAAAACGTTTTATAGCAACTAAAATACTCAAAACGTGCAGGCTGATATTTTTACTCAAATGCAAAACACCAATAAAAATGAGTTCAAGTGTCCCAAAACTACTTCAAAATGACCCTGGAAATGGCGAGTTTGAGAAGGTCCCGCCCCCTTGTTCGTGACGTCAGGCCAGGACGTCTTGTCGTCTAGAATCAAAACAATGGCTTCAGATTCTGAGAAGATGCTTTCTTGTTACTCATCCAGTTATGAATATGATTCAAATAGTTCTGAAGAGGAAAGCATAAATGTTTGAAATCGATTAAAGAAGTCCTTCAGGATCATTTTGAGGCGTCTGGACTCCAATGTAGCGTCCCAGGAAATGCACAAGATGGTGCCCAAGCTCCGTTGGAAATGGGCTGATTTGTCTGCTGGGAATTTGTGTCAACACACAACGATTCACCATCATGTTATTTATATGTTTTCCTTCTAATTTTGCCATCAACCCGAAGTTTTCAGACCAAACAAAGTACCCACAATGCATTGTGTATCGCTTTCTCGGTCAGGGGCGTTCCATACGTGACGTCATGTCAGGTATTGTCATCAACTCGAAAACAAGACTTCCTGAATATTCAGCGACAGTCTTAAAACATAAAATATAGCTATATGTGATGGAATCTTTGTAAAATGCGCTCAGGCGAAGTCGTTTGAAGTGATTTTACTAATTATGGACACAACTTGTCCGGGGGCGTCGGTTGAGGCTTTAAGGATTGAATGACTTACTGTGTGTTTGTGTTGTCATGTTATTGGTTTTGTTTTTGTTGTTGTTTTGACTTTAAAATGGCGCCGCGAGAGTGGCTGCCTTTCCAGAAGTTCATGTATTTCTTCTTCTTCTTCTTCCTTTCCTTTCCTCTTCTTTTCGTAACTTTGCTACTGTGAAATGTACATTACTCCACTACGAGATGAATAATGTCTAATCCAATCCAATCCTCTCGCAAACAAGTTGTTTATACATAAAAAAATGGCTCCCCTTCACAGTCCAAATGTTTACTCAGTACGTAATACCAAAGTCCCCATTGAGGTTACCGCAAAAATGGCGACCTACGACAAAGAAACCTCAAGGGTATTTCGCCTCTTGTGAAATGCTGAATACGATTCGCAGAATATAACCGACCGCTGCCGGTGATCTTTGGTTTTTCAATCTGCATATCAAACGAAACCTAACCTTCAAGATGTGACATCTTGAAACATGCATAATGCTCATTATGTATGACTTCTTACAGAGAGAGGCTCGACATGCTATACTTTGTTTAACTTGGATCTTGTATCTATGTTTGCGGGGGCCCTGGCAGCTCGTGTGTTTGAATTCGTTTTCAGGCTTGTCACTGCTCTCGCTTTACCAACACACACTGGAAATAAATTAACAGATAATGAAGAGCCTCCCCTGCTGACTCATAAAACTCCCTCCATTCTTTCCTACTGTATATCCGCGAGCCCTTAAACGGGAACGAGCGGCGCACTTTTGATTTGCGTTGTTGAGAAACGAGAGGGCGCGTAACGAGCTTAGGAGGAGAGCGGCGAATGTTCAGTCAATTTGGAACATTTGATCGGAATGTATTGGGAGCCTCCTGTGAGGTTTGTTGGGGCAGGTTGGAGCTTTCCTTTCATTTTTCTTTTGGAATCATTTGGGGTTGACCAATAAACGGCTAACACGCTTGTTTGTTTTCATCTCGCGGATATTTTGATTGCATTTTGTTTGTGAAAGAGAGTCAGCAAAAAAAAAGAAATAGGAAAAGAAAAACTGTCGCCGCTACGAATCGCAAATGATGGTTCAACAACAGAAGTCCAAGACGGCTTCCGAGTAGGTAGCCGTTAGCAAGTGCTCTCATGAGCCTCGTTTTTTTTGTTGTTTTTGTGTTTTTTTTTAACTTTGAGTTGTTGTGCATCATTTGGAACGGATACAAATTGTTTTTCTGCATTTTTGGCCACAACATTCTTGAAGGAGGAGACTCTGCCGAGCGGTTGCGCCTTTTTGGCAACACGAATGCGCCAGCACTGTTTTTGATTTGGGAGGAATGTCAGTGTCATTTAACTGTCATCGCTGGACAGCTCTGGGGCCATTGTGCTTCTTTGCGTCATTAATGGACAGAATTTTCACAGCTCCGCTTTGTTCAGCGGAAAAGTTGGTGCTGTTCGATGCTGTTGCTGGATGGATGAATGGCTTGAGGAGCATCAGCGCAGAGCGCCTATGCGTATGTGGAACTGCCGCGGCTTAGAATTGAAGCAGATTTACATGGGACTGGAAAATCTCTTTCGTCAATCGATGCTACTGCTTCGTGTTTGCTTTCAAAATTTAGCTTGGAGCAGACACATTTCACCATGACGTCCCTGATCCACAGGTGAGAAGGACACTTTGATCCTCTCCTCTTTCATTTAGAACTGCTTCATACAACAAAGACGGTGCAGAAAGTGCTTAAGATTGAATGGCTTTCTGTGTCTTTGTGTTGTCATATTTGTTATCTATTTGTTTTTGTTGTTTTGACTTCAAGATGGCGCGGCAAGAGTGTCTGCCTTTACACCAGCTCCTGTATTTTTTTCTACTTCTTCCTTCTTACTTTTTTTCTCTTACTATCATAATTTTGCTGCTGCGAAATGTGGCATGCAGAGCCGGCGTCTTCCATACTTCGTGACCCCAAGCGATACTTATCGGTGAAATATGCTTGAAAACAATATCTTATAATATATGCACATTTATATGGCCATAAGTGGCTCGTTCTCTAACGGCAAGCATAAGCAATTTGGCCTTTATATCCTCACGTACTATCATATTGTTCTGCTGGCCCAGTGATATTGTGTTACATGTACAGTCTGACGACAGGCATCCTGCTGTGTTCGCCTTCTGGCCGTCTGTCTCTCCCTTTTTTTTCTTTTTATTTTTTTTATCATCATAGCACAGACTGACACCCTGGAATTTCGCCATGTAGGACGTAGGACGCCACCGGAGGGAGTTTTGGTCGAAATAGTGTCCATGGTAGTTGGAACATCACGCAATGGGGCTCTGAGGGTGCACCAGAACTGTCTGGTCTTGTGAAATGAGTGCGGTTGATATGCAACCCCCTTCAAGTGGGTGAAACGGTGTGATTTGTAGGCTAGTTCGACACTCAAAGCGAGTGAAACATGGATGAATTTGTCAGATGTAAAGTAAAATGGCACGATCCACTTTGTGAATTTTGGATATTTGAGATCAATTTTTGTTGTGTGGAAATGGCCGACAGATGTTTTATGGCGATGGTTGCCGAGTGTGTCCGGAGTTGTGCTCCAATTCCTCCCAAAATGTGCCCTACTTCCCACGGCCTGTTCCTAAGAAAGACACTACGTTGTCCATCAAAGCAGTACCCCTCATCCTCTATCCCCCTTGACCCCCATGACAGTGTGGAGAGGCCACTTTCTAGAGATGAAAAATGCAAAAAGGGCTTTTTTTTTATGTCATTCTGGAGCGCACGTCAGCCGTCTTCCATTCACGAATGGCTTTTCCGTAAATCCTTTTCTAATCTTCGGTCTCTTAAGATGTAATTGACGGCAGAGGTAAACTGCCGCCGGCTCGCGCAGCGTCTGCGTGTGGATGTTAAATGCCAAAGTTGGAGGCAGGCGACCGATGAACCAACTGTGCTGTGATGTCTCCCAATGGCTGATGGTGTGCTTTTAATTCAATTGCCGTTTTTAACCCTTGTTTAGTAACGCTATGAAATGGAAATGCTATTAAATAGAAACGCTATTAAATGGAAATTGTGAGCTGGGTTTACAGACTGTTTGAGGATCTTTTCATTGCATGTGGTCTTTGATAATTTTGTCAGGAATGTGATGATCACCGATCCCTTGCTGAGGTGCGGATTGAGATGTAAGATATTTCTCTTGTAACAAGAAGCAATATTTTCCTTTTGAGGCATTTTGTACCTTCCAACATTTTTGTATGAAGGTGTCAGTAAAAATCGGTGTATTGAACTTCTACTGGACCCTCTGCACCCTGCCCACCACCTTTTCCAGTGAGGTGCGACTGGTCCCTGTGCACCAAATCCAGCAGACACTAAAACAGCTTCTTCCCCTTAATCATTAACTAGCTAAACAGTAACCCAAATATAACTGTATTGTGTAAATTTAGCCCAACTCTGCGGAACAGCATCACATTGTAGCTCGAGCTCTGTACTCACTTGAACTACTGTCTGCTTGATACTTTGCACGTTGTCTCACAGTTATTCCTAAAAGGTACCATTTACATTAAGGGATTGGATTAGATGAAACTTTATTAGTGTCCTCCATACTTATTTGTCATGTCTTTTTTTAATGATGATATGAGAGCAACGTGTTCTACCGGACACAAATTCCTTGTTTATTCTACATACTTGGCTAAAAAAAGATTATTCTGATTCTAATTATGATTCTGAACAATTGCTGTAGCACAAGTTAACAAAAAATGTATGGCAAAATGTGTAACTGTTTCTTTAGAGAAGACAATTGCAACAATTATTGCCGTTAGGTTACAGAAGTGAGCAACATGGGGGCCCAAGTTGTTGATCACCAAAGCAACTTGTACTTCCAACACAACTAATAGCGAAAAAAATACTGTCATCAACACAACTCAGACTACGTTCCATAAGTGCATAACAATCAATTCCAAACTCGCATTTGACAAAAAAAAAAAAAAAACAATATGGCACTTCTCATATAAGGCGCACCGGCATACAAGGCGCAGGGTCATCTCTTGAAGAAAATCAAGGCTTTTGGGTGCGAATTATAGATAATATTAATATTAGATAATACGGTTATCAAATTCAGAAAATGGGTTACTAAAAAAAAAAAAAAGAGGCACAGACTAAATTATATTATACCGACGCTCCCTGAATTATGAACATTTGAGCTACGAACAATGGTACAACATTTTTGTAGTAGCATATGTAGTATTCTCTCAGTTGTACATATACCTGTCTTTATAGAGCATATATTTGATTAAATGTTTATTTTTCAGTACAAACAAATACAGGTTACTTATACAAGCCTTAAAGGACAAGTTGTGTCCATAATTTGTAAAATGACTTCAAATGACTTCTACTGAGCGCATTTTACAAATATTCCATTGCATATCGCTATATTTTACGCTTTAAGACTTGCGCTGAATATTCAGGAAGTCTTGTTTTCGAGTTGATGACGATGCTTGACGTGACGTCACGCCAGAAACACCCCTGACCGCGATAGCAACACACAATGCATTTTGGGTACTTTGTTTGGTCTGAAAACATCGTGTTGATCCGTGTTGATGGCGAAATTAGAATGAAAACACATAAATAACGCGATGGTGAATCGTTGTGTGTTGCACCAAGACTACCAATTGTGGTAAGACCATACAGAAGTTCCCAGCAGACAAATCAGCCCATTTCCAATGGAGCTTGGGCGCCATCTTCTGCATTTTCTGGGCGCTACATTGGAGTCCAGACGGCTAGAAATGATACGGAAGGACTTCTTTAATCGATTGCAAACATTTATGCTTTCCTCTTCAGAACTATTTGAATCATATTCATAACTGGATGAGTAACAAGAAAGCATCTTCTCCCATGAGCCCATTGTTTTGATTTTTGAGCAAGGCAAGACGTCCTGGCGTGACGTCATGAACTGGAGGCGGGACTTTGTGAAAATCCCCAGTTCCGATGTCATTTTGTGGCAGTTTTTGTCATTTTGTGGCAGTTTTTGTCATTTTGCGGCACTTCTGAAATTTGAAGCCATTGTTGTGATTCTCTAGCAATGCAAGACGTCTTGGCGTGATGTCACGAACTGGGGGCGGGACTTTCTGAAAATTGCCAATTCGCAGCTCATTTTTTTGATTTTGGACACTTTAAGTCATTTTTATTGGTGTTTTGCATTTGACTAAAAATATCAGCCTGCGTGTTTTGGGTATTTTAGATGCTCTAAAACATTTTTCTGATGTCAGTTAGGAAACAAAAAATGGTGCCGGTTGTCCTTTAAACATACTTATGTAAACCCCAAACATACTTATATAAGCCTTAATCATACATTCCATACAAAATATAGCACTGAAGAAACTTACGAACGAATTCACCTTACGAACGACCGTTCGGAACTTATCTCGTTCGTAAATTGGGGAGCGTCTGTAATTAAAATTATAATACAGTAAAGTCTCGTTATATCGATATCGGATATATCGATAGTCCCGGTTATATCGATAGTATTTCTATGCACGCACGGAGAAAATTACATGCAAACAGGGTCTGATATATCGATAGTCCCGTTTATATCGATATTTTTCGGACTCCCTTGAATATCGATATAACGAGACTTTACTGTATCATTATAAAATATCATATACAGTTATACGTCTGTGTAAGCTCTCAGTCGTACAGGAGTGGTCCATCGATAAGAAGGTTTCTTCAGCCGTCATCTGTACAAATTTGAAGGTTTCGGACGTTTCGCCTCCTATCCAAGAGGCTTCGTCAGCAGATGTCAACCTTCAAATGTGTACAGATGACGGCTGAAGAAACCTTCTCATCCATATACAGTTATGGTCAGACAAATAAAGGCAAATCTAATCTATTCTATATTTATACTAAATCAACTTTCCTGCTCTGTGTCTTGTTTTGTTTCAACTTTACAAGACAATTTTGGCATGTTTTTACCCACACGAGATTATCTCAATTGAATTGCGATCAATCCGGTTTCGGCCTATTAGTGAGCCGCAACCCTCGCGGGGTGTTCGCTTTTGCTTTATTATCCATGACAAGAATCATTTGAGGGAAGCAAGGAGGGAGGAAGCCGCACAGAATGTTGTTGTTGCCGCCGCTGCCAGACACGCCGTTTGTTTGGATAGCCTTCAATGGCGTCGTGTGTTGGACCAAGAGATTAGTCCAGCATTTCCTCAAAGGGTTTTGATATTCGACGACACAACGGTTTGTTGCGGTTAATTAGCCTCTTGGCGATTGTGTGGCGTTAATGTCACTCATAAAACGCTTTCAACGGTCGAACCCCCCCAAAATTAAAATAAACTTACGGGGGTTTCATTTAAAATTGCGTCAGCAGATGTCAATAACACATCAGCTAAGCGAGAAACACAGCACAGCCACGTATAATCACATTCAAAGCTTCCAATCATTTTTTCCCCTAATTTGTTTAGTCATGACGGCTTGATGGTAGTCAATGATGAATAGAATCTCCCTAGGTGACTTTTGACCCCGTTCCCTGAACCTCAATCATAACGGGGTGTTGACACAAGGCAAAATGTGTTTTAATCAAACCCAAATGTAAATTTCTCCACTGCAAGACTAATAAAGGCAAATCCAATCCAATCACCCCCAATTTTAACCCTCAAACTCTAATCCTAACACGAACCTCCACCCTTTACATAAAGGACAACCGACGTCTCCGGACAAGTTGTGTCCATAATTTGTAAAATGGCTTCAAATGACTTCTACTGAGCGTATTTTAAAAAGATTCCACGGCATATAGCTATATTTTACGTTTTAAGACTCGCGCTGAATATTCCGGAAGTCTTGTTTTCGAGTTGGTGACGAGTCCGTACATGACGTCACTGAAGGAATGCCCCTGACCGAAAAAAAGGACACATTGTAGCAGTCCTTCCATCACGTCAATGCTTGTTTGGTCTGAAAACCTCGTGTTGCACCAGAAAGAGCCAGAAGAGGGTGCCCAAGCTCCATATAAGGAATTTATCAGCCTGTGGAAACGGAGGTGGCCACAGGAGTTCGCCATTTTGTGCTTCTTTTCTGGTGATCGTTTCTCCCCAATGTTGCCTCAAAATGGCATGGAATAAATTCTTTAATCGATTGCAAACATGTATGCTTTCCTCTTCAGAACTATTTGAATCATATTCATAACTGGAGGTGGAACAAGATGATTCTCAAGCAATGCAAGACGTCTTGGCATGACATCACAAACTGGGGGCGGGACTTTCTGAAAATGCCCAATTCGCAGCTCAATTTTTTTGCAGATTTTGGACACTTTAAGTCATTTTTATTGGTGTTTTGCATTTGAATAGAGATATGATACTACGTGTTTTGGGTATTTTAGATGCTATAAAACGGTTTTCTGATGTCAGTTAAGAAACAAAAAAGTGACGTCGGTTGTCCTTTAAACATTTTTTGGTGAGCCCTCAGGTGTTTGCCCATAATACAATTGTCAGACAGATAAGTCGTGCCTTCTTTCTCTGGTTGTTTTTCCTTTGGTGTGGTGGTTTCTTGATCATCAAACCATTGGGACTAAAAATGATTTTTTTTTTTTTTTTTTTTTTTTTTTTTTCATTCATTGCCAGACGTGCAAAAATGTGCCCACTCCACTGCCAGGGTTTTTGTCATTGTCACTCAAATTCCGGATGCGCAAAATATTGAGTTTTAGGATTACATAAACATTCAATGCAGCATAAGAAACATTAGACTCTCTTCTTTCATCAGAAAAAAGGTTAATTCTTAAATGATATGGGTCGGGCGTTATATGAGGTTGAAATGAGGGTGGCTGTACAAAATACAATGTAATATTAGTTCATATAGCGCTTTAACAACAGCTGAAGCTAGAACAAAGTGCTAACATAGAAAAATGAAATGTTGCCCCTTGTGGAAGGGAAAAAACATTGCCAGAGGCCATGGCCAACACTTTATCAGCACCCAAATAAGAAAAAAACAAAACTCAAACAAATTCAGGTATGGCGTTTTAATTCCACAATACATTCGTGATTGGCAGTGAATGAGTTAATCATGCTCCCCATGCACCCCTGTCAATTCATAACTGTTATAATGAATATGATTAAAAGGTTTTTTTTAGATTGGGGGAAATGCTAACTCTAACTTTAAGTTAGCATGCGTTTTAGCGTGTTTTTTGTGGTAGTTCGGAATGCAAATATGAAACTTCAAAAGTTGCCTCACATCGCATTTTTTGAAGAGTGGCGGACATGGTAACCCTAACTTTAAGCTAACTTGTTTTTTTATGCTAGTTTGGAATGCAAATACATGACACTTCAACCTTGCCTTACATCACTTTTTTTAAGAGTGGGGGAAATGCTAACTCTAACTTTAAGTTAGCATGAGTTTTAGCATGTTTTTAGGGTATTTCAGAATGCAAATATGACACTTCAAAAGTTGCCTCACATCACCCCAGCGGATCATTTGTACTCTTGGGTCATCTTTTAATACAAGCAGAGTATGACGTTTACATCCTTTTATATATTTATTTATTTTTAAACCTCTCTCATCACCATAATGGATGTTTAACTTTGCAATAATATGACACACTCCAGCAGGCAACACACTGATAAATACTTTACTCTGTACTCATGCAGGAGAAAAATGTAATTGATTTCTCATGCTGCAGTTCAACTTTTTGTCTCATAATTGCCTCCTCCCCTTCGCCCTCTTTATTTTAATTTAATGTCTTAATTTTTTTTGCAGCGACATATCGGGAATTCATGACATCTGTGAAACCAACTAGATGAAAGCAATCAAATCTAAATGAGATATCATACAAGTGAGGCATAAGAAGCAGGTTCAGTTGACAGCTGTCGAGATGTCAAAATTCATACGCACACACGCACATGCGAGTGAATAGACAACCATGCAACACCTGGTCACAGCTGTTTCAACCAGCATTCCCACCAGTAGGTATGTGTGTGTGTGAAGGGAAGGGGGGGGGGAGGGTTGTCATGCACACATTTATTAGCCTATACGCTCTTACCGTCTCAAGGCTTTCCGCCTCATTTTGGCCGCATGTGGATCCCTCCAGAGTGGCATGCATCCCTTCTCATTGTGAGTGAAGACTCAACCGGCATGCACGCGGAGTCAAAGTGAGGATTGAACGGGAAGCGGAGGGAGGGAGTGTACGCTGAGAAGGATGGGGTTGGGGGGGGGGGGGCTAAAGATAAAGAGAAGAAGTCGAAGAAGAAATGCTTGGAGGTGGTTGGTGACTCTACCAGGAGGAGAGAGGAGGAGCGAAAAGTGTCTAACCTCATGTCACGCTGCGTCTTTCCATCACAATCCTGGCGGGAAGAGAGGAAGAAAAAGATGGGGCGGGGCGAGCGATTAGATTTATTTGTAAGGCAGATTTATAGGCAGGAGCTCGTCTCATGTGGCGTTTAACGAGCTCTCCTGTCCCGTCAAACAAACACATCCTTTCTGGCTCCCCGTACCGTGTCACCGGTGAAGATGACGACAACGGCGGAGTGGGAAATGACAGATGAAGCAGCATTGCAAAAGAAAAAAAAATGCTGCGCCCGGCAGAATTGGGAGAAAGGGACCCGAAGGTGGGAGGCAGACTCACGTAGAACACTTTGATAATCCATTATAGAACTGTAGGGAGCCCTCGTTTATCACCAGGGTTGCATTCCAGACGTGGCTGTAAATCTGCAATATGGAGAGCATAGCTTTTTTTTTTAATTTCTTGGTCATTTATTGAGTTTAATCCGCCATTGTAAAATCGATTGCTGTAATTTTACTAGTGAGTATTTGGACTCTTGGTGTCACGATTTGCGAGGTGGTGATGGTGGTGCACCCCAAAAAAAAGCAGGCAGGAGGGAGCAGGGTGTATTCGACAAATTGTATTAAAATAAAGTCAGCATCACAGTCATCAGAACAGCAAAGTCCAAAGTATCAAACAAAACCATGAGTAGAAATATGACAAGAACAAACAAACCTGACAGGGTGAAAAAAATAATGACTCGACATTGAATGGTTGGGTCAGGAATCCTTTTAACTGCCACTGATTAAAACGACCAACAGCTGTGCAGCTGCAGGCGGCGCCCTACAGTGCCGCCTGTTGGATGCCAACCAAAACTTGACAATTGGGGTTTTCAGTGAAATGGAAATACAGTAAAGTCTCGTTATATCGATATCGGATATATCGATAGTCCCGGTTATATCGATACTATTTCTAGGCACGCACGGAGAAAATTACATGCGAACAGGGTCGGATATATCGATAGTCCCGGTTATATCGATATTTTTTCGGACTCCCTTGAATATCGATATAACGAGACTTTACTGTAATTAAAAAACTATATTCTCAAGCTATATTTATCACATTTTTAATTTTCTCCCAAATGAAGTTTTATCATTTGCAACATGTTGGGGCAAATCTAGATGAAAGACGAGAGGATCAAAGCGTCCTTTTCACCAGTGGATCAGGGATGGTCATGGTGGAATGTGTGTGTCTGCTACAAGCTAAGTTTTGAAGACAAACAGAAAGCTGGAGCATCCGTTGACAAAAAGAGATTGTCTCACATCTCCTGTGCCACGTAAATCCACTTTCGTCTTGCAGTGGAGAAATTGACATTTCACAGCAGCAAAGTGATAAAAGTAAGAGGAAAGGAAAAGAAGAAGTAGAAAAACAAAATACAGGAGCTGCTGTAAAGGCAGCCACTATCATGGCGCCATCTTGAAGTCAAAAAAAAAAATCTAAATAACAAATAATTTGAAAACACAGACAGTCATTCAATCTTAAGCACGTTCTGCACCCTCTTTGTTGTGTGAAGCAATTCTAGATGAAAGAGGAGAGGATCAAAGCGTCCTTTTCACCAATGGACGTCATGGAGAAATGTGCACGTATGCTACAAGTTTTGAAAGCAAACACGAAGCTGTAGCATCCATTGACAAAAACAGATTGTCTCACATCTCCTGTCCCACATAAATCTGCTTCAATTCCAAGCCGCGATAGTACCACATCCGCATCACCCCTGATCCACTGGTGAAAAGAACGCTTTGATCCTCCCCTCTTTCCCCTCTAGATTTACCCCAACATGTTGCAAATAAAAAAAGACTATTTGGAAGACAACGTTAAATTAAAATGTGATAAATATAGTTTGAGAATATATTTTTTTCATCTAGAACTGCTTCATACAATTAAGAGGGTGCAGAAAGTGCTCAAGATTGAATGATTCTATGTCTTTTGTGCTATGTCACATTATTTGTTATTTAGTTGTTTGTTGTTTTGACTTCACGATGGCACCGCGAGAGTGGCTTCCATGTTGCAACTCTGTATTTTGGTTTTCTACTTCTTCCTTTCCTTTACACTTCATTTCATAACTTTGCTGCTGTGAAATGTAAATGTCTTCACTGTGAAACTAATGAAGGCTAATCCAATCAAATAATGTTTTTCACCTATTCTTACTTTTCCTACCAGGCCTAGGTGATAATTTGGTGACAGAAAATTGACTACTAATCTTTTGATCAGCTAAAAGCAGTTCTAAGTTGTGGTGTGGGTGTTGTCATCCAAATTTGGTGTCTCTAATTGAGACGGGAAGGGCGTGGGGATCATGTTCATTCGCAACAATAATGGCACACTTCCTATTTTCACCTCACAAATTTTATGTCCATTAAATCTGGCTGCATGTGAGCATTTGTAATTTTAAATTAGTTACTTAAATTGCTATTTGTCCCTTCCAAATAGACATAGCAAAAAGAACCACTAATTCCTCTTTGGCAAGACAAAATATATTGAGTTCTTTGGTTTTGTGTGAATGGCCGTAAACCCATTCTCCTTTATTGTCTACTCGGTTTAGTTTTTAACGCAACACCATAACCTGTCACTGTGTCAAAGCCGACACAATGGAGCCAAGGTTCAAAATAAATGTCCAGCTTTTACTCAGCCATCTGCCATCAAACCTTCTTGGGTTTTACGATCATCATCATAAGAAGGTGAGAAGGATCTCTTCGTTTTTATGTGTGTCACATCTAGCACTTATCCTGGGAATTTATAGTATAATTTCGAGGTGATAAAATACTGTAGCGCCGTGATGCGCTTGCAAGTGTGTGAGAAGAGTGAGTGAGGTGCGACGAGGTGCCGCATGGACGTCACAAAACACAACAGGATGAGTCATACGCAGACTGAATGAGGCTATGCTCGATAATCCATTCTTTCCATCCCATTATCCTCCCCTGTGTGTGTGTGTGTGTGTGTGTGTGTGTGTGTGTGTGTGTGTGTGTGTGTGTGTGTGTGTGTGTGTGTGTGTGTGTGTGTGTGTGTGTGTGTGTGTGTGTGTGTGTGTGTGTGTGGTTGGTTCAAGGAGGATCAGCATTCCAGGAAGGCATAAATGACACCTCATGATATGCAGCTAGCTCATTATGGATAGGGACAAGTTAATTCAAAAAAATAAACAAACTACCACAACTTTAAAGGACAACCAACACCATTTTTTTGTTTCCTAACTCACATCAGAAAAACTTTTATAGCATCTAAAATACCCAAAACACGCAGGCTGATATTTTTAGTCAAATGCAAAACACCAATAAAAATTAGTTAGTGTCCCAAAACCACTTCAAAATGACCCCGGAAATTGCGAGCTTCAGAAGAACCCGCCCCCTTCTTCGTTACGCCAGGACGTCTTTGCCTTGCTCTCGAATCAAAATAATGGCTTCAGATTCAGGGAAGATGCTTTCTTGTTACTCATCCAGTTATGAATATGATTCAAAGAGTTCTGAAGAGGAAAGCATACATGTTTGCAATCGATTAAAGAAGTACTTGCTTATCAATTCGAGCCGTCAGGACTCCAATGTAGCGTCCCAGAAAATGCACAAGATGGCGCCCAAGCTCCATTGGAAATGGGCTGATTTGTCTGCTGGGAATTTGTGTCAACTAGTATCAAATAGTAGTCTTGGTACAATACACGATTCACCATTGCGTTATTTATGTGTTTTCCTTCTAATTTCGCCATCAACACGAAGTTTTCAGACCAAACAAAGCACCCAAAATGCATTGTGTATCACTTTCTCGGTCAGGGGCGTTCAATACGTGACGTCATGTCAGGCATCGTCAACAACTCAAAAACAAGACTTCCTGAATATTCAGCGCAAGTCTTAAAATGTAAAATATAGCTATATGCCGTGGAATCTTTGTAAAATACACTCAGTAGAAGTCATTTGAAGTCATTTTACAATTTATGGACACAACTTGGCCAGAGGCGTCGGTTGTCTTTTAAGCAAAAAAAACCTTCACGCAAAAAAAAAAAAAAATTGAATGAATGAATTTAAATCTGCATGCTTTGCTTTCTCTTCTGTTGTTACCTGTGTTTACCCACAGATATGCTCTGAAAGACGAAGTTGACAAACAAAGCGCCATTTTATAAGGTGTCACTCTCTCGAAAGTGAAAATTCTCAAGAATGTGCTGTTTATTTATGGCTTTATTCATTCGTGTCGCAAAAAAAAAGTAATAGTTTTCCATTTTTGGATCATTTCCCACATGCTCTTCCTCTCTTAGTTAGTCATTTGGCTAAGCTAGCATTAGCTTAGCTACAAAGCGATCACTTGCGACCTCAATAGCTGTTTAGCTAGCTATATTGACATTCAACATGATTACTCATTGTTCTCTTCAAATCTATTCTGCCGGTATGTACTTGGTATTAGATACTTGGTATTTACTTTAGAAGTTGGTCAAAAGTGCAGCCAATTGAATGTGAGAGGTCATAACAAAGAAAGATGATATATGTCCACACAGGAAGTTGATTTATTTGTCGCCCCTAAATACAACTTCAAGCTGGAGGCGAATTTGCGGCAAAGGTCGAATATATTTTTGAATATTGCATGTTACTTGTCCCTCTTTGTTCATCTCTGGATTGGTGGAAAGCTGGGAGGCTAGCGAAAAGAAAACCGCTAATGCATTTAAATTGGAATTAAAATTTGACCTTTACCGTGGCCCTTTCACAAACAACCTGGCGTGTGACTGTCAATTGGAGGTTCAAATATTCAGTGAAGGTTCAAGAAAAATACAAATTAATTTTTTTTCTGTAAAAACTGAGAAATTTTCTACACTCATTTTACCACACAGACATTATGTCAATTTATTGCTAGTGTTTTTCCGCATCTTTTTTTTTGTTTTGTTTATACTTTAACTCACAGGTGTCAAAGTCAAGACCCGCGGGCCACATCCGGCCCGCCACATCATTTTTTTCGGCCCGCGAATGCAAATCTAACTTGTGAAATTCGATGATGATTGCTAAAATCTGAGCCAAAATTTCATATTTTTGGATGTCAACCACAATAAAAGTCATTATTCTTGACTTCAGATTTGAAAATGAGTTATTCATTAATTTGCTGTGTGCTCTATATGTAATATTTGAAGGGATTTAAACATTCTAATGGCTTCCCCAAATTCATAACGGCCCTCGAGAGGAAACCATAACTACAATGTGGCCCGCGGCAAAAAAATGACTTTGACACCCCTGTAAGTCATTCACTGCCAGACATGGAAAAATGTGTCTACTCTACACCCACAGAATACCACATAAAAAGTCAATGCAGCATAAGAAACCTTAGACTCTCTTCTTTCATCAGAAGAAAATTTATTAATTCCTAAATTGTAAGAGTCTGGAGTAATATGAGGTGCAAGTGGGGGCAGCTGTACAAAAGGCACATGCTTCCCCCTCATGGAAGGGGAAAACATTGCCAAAGGACTGACCAGCGCTTTATCGGCACCCCCCGCAAGAAAAGCTAAAACCCGAACAAATTCAGGAATGGCGTTCCACGTCACCTTTTAAATTCGGAAATGGCAGTGAATGAGTTAAAAAAATTTCCAGGGACAGTGATTACTACAGTGGACAGTTTATCTTGTCGTCGCGGTACGGGCTTCATGAAAGGCTTAAATGCTTCTATTCAAATATTTTGAAGGAATAAGACTGAAGGCAGGGATGTCCAAAGTCGGTCCTCAAGGGCCGCTGTCCTGCCTGGTTTCCAGCTCTCCCAGTAGCAACACACCTGATTCAAATCATCAGGACTGTTTTGATGCTGCATCAGGGCTGGTAGATGAGCTGATCATCTGAATCAGATGGGTTGCAGCCGGGTCAGATGGAAAACAGCCAGGACAGTGGCCCTGCAGGCCTGGAGCTCGACATGTCTGACTTAAAGAACAACCAACACCTTTTTTTTTGTTTCCTAACTGACATCAGAAAAACGTTTTACAGTATCTAAAATACCCAAAACACGCAGGCTGATATTTTTAGTCAAATGCAAATCACCAATAAAAATGAGTTAAAGTGTCCCAAAACTACTTCAAAATGACCTCGGAGATGCCGATTTTCAGAAGGTCCCGCCCACTTGTTGTGACGTCACACCAGGACGTCTTGCTTTGCTCTGGAATCAAGACAATGGCTTCAGATTCGTAGAAGATGCTTTCTTGTTACTCATCCAGTTATAAATATGATTCAAATAGTTCTGAAGAGGAAAGCATACATGTTTGCAATCGATTAAAGAAGTCCTCCCGTATAAATTCGAGCCGCCAGGACTCCAATTTAGCGTCCCAGAAAATGCACGAGATGGCGCCCAAGCTCCGTTGGAAATGGGCTGATTTGTCTGCTGGGAATTTGTGTCAACTAGTATCAAATACTAGTCTTGATGCAACACACAACGATTCACCATCGCGTTATTTATGTGTTTTCCTTCTAATTTCGCCATCAACACCATGTTTTCAGACCAAACAAAGTACCCAAAATGCATTGTGTGTCTCTTTCTCGGTCAGGGGGCGTTCCTGACGTGACGTCACGTCAGGCATCGTCATCAACTCAAAAACAAGACTTCCTGAATATTCAGTGTGAGTCTTAAAACGTTAAATATAGCTATATGCAGTGGAATATTTGTAAAATACGCTCAGTAGAAGTCACTTCAAGTGATTTTACAAATTATGGACGCAAGTTGTCCGGAGGCGTCGGTTGTCCTTTAAGGTAATGACAATAACAACAAAAAGGGATTTATCGCAGAATCTGTCAGATCTGTTTTTGGATGAGTATGCGGACATAGACCAGACTACTCACCATGATGTTCACTGCCCTCGGCAGTGAGATAGACCTGTAGGACATTCTTGGAAAACCCTCTGGCCACTTGAAGGTGGGACATTGGTTACTCTTTCCATTGGAGCCCCACTTTGGCTCATAGTGGTTATACATGACTTCCTTCTCTTTGTCCTTGCTTTCCCGCTCTTTTTCCCACAGATGTCCCCTGCCTTGATCCGTTTCTTTTATTTTCTCGGTTGTTATGGCTCCATTTCTCTCCCAAGGACTTCTGTCTTCTCTGTCTTTGCCTCTCTCATTTCTCTCTTTTATCTGAGTACCATTAGCCATGAGTTCGTCAAGTCGCCTCACTCTGTCAATGTCCGTCTCCAGATAAAGCCTCCCAGTGGAGTCCCGCGATTGGATCTTTGTACAAAGCTCCATGCCATGCTCTCGGTATGAGGGACATTCCCCTCCTAGTTTCCTCAACATGTCTGCTGGTTCTAAGACTTTACAGCTGGGTATTGTCTTGCTCCATTGATGGATGGAGCTTGCGATGTCCTTTGAGTCATTTTCATTGATGGTCTGGAGGTTGGAGCTGGTGGGGCTGCACCAGGAGTTGGTAGGCGCCGGTAGGGTTGTTGAGGTTGGATGAAATGACGGCAATGGGGATTGCGATTGGCTCGCCAGGGGAGGAGAAGAGTAGCGGTGCCGCAAGGAGTGTTTCTGTGAGGTGCCGCTGTTCGATTTCAGTACCCTGCCAGTCACTTCGTTGAGGAACTGTGAGAATTTGCGCTTGTCCTCTTTCTTCTTATCTTCTTGAGGAGTGGAGACTGCCAAGAGTTCCGCGTTTGGACAAGATGAGTTCACGCTTTGGGTTCCTGCGTTTTTATTCTGCCCCAAGTCGGTTTTCTCCAAACTACCTTTAATTTCAATTTTCGAGGCGGGCCGTGTAAATATTAGATTTTGGTAAATGATTTCAGGCTCCACCACTGAGCTAGTGGACGCCTGCTCGGTGTTGCCGAGTATTCCACCTGATTTCTCTGATTTTTGCGTGCTATTTTGCGTTGAAGGTGTCCGGAGGAGGCAAGTAGCCCCTGAACTCCAGCTGTTTGTGTCCCAGCTTCCGTCCTCGTCACTGGAGCTCCCAATGCCGCTATGGAGACTGGGGCTGGTACTCCGCTCGCTTGGACCTGGGCTGGAGTTGTCTAGACTGCTCAATGAATGCCTCCTCAACCGTGAGAACGATCCCTTTAGTCTTGGTAAAGAGAAGTTAAAGTTTGTAAGAGATCCTTGCAGGCTTGGTAATGATCCTTGGAGGGAAGTGATAGAACTTTGGATTCTGGAAGAGTGCCTTTGTTGGCTCGGTTTGGTGGTGGTGTAGAGACTTGAGAGAGGACTTTTGATTAGCGGTGATGATTGACGCCGCAGCGGCGGGTCTTCTTCGTGGTCACTGTACAGGCCAGAGAACACGGGGCATGATGCGGTGGAAGAACAGGAGCCTCGATTCTGTCGAGTCAACGGCGTACTGGATCTCGGATGTTGTTCCATCATAGTCATGTTTGTCTTTTTTGCCCTTTTTCTCGCCGGCTTGGGTGATACTTTTTTTATAGACTCCAGTCGGACACCATCGTCTGATATGGACACACACAAGTCAACCATATCAGCCTTGGTAGCGCAGCATTCCAAAGTCTTTCTGTTCTCTCTCAACCGCCTGCCCTAATTGTTCAGCGCCAGGCTCTCGCAGTGTGACACACCTTCACTTGTCCGGCGAATCAGCCAATGAGGTTCCTAAGAGGCTTGAGTCCGATGGTCCATTTCACATCAACAAACCTACTTTCATGCGTTGTCAATTGTTTTTCTCCTTTATGCTACAGACCAACGACCAACCGGGCGACTACATCCGCGGGTGTCATCAGGAATGAAATGTCCGTCGATACAGTAGGCACAGGGAAGCAATTGCAAATTCAGGTCATTGATATTGAGCGGGACAACCATGTGACTTTTTGGGCCAAGTTATCAATCGATGCTTGACACTTTACCGTGGTTGTTTTTGTTGCCTTGTCTGTTGCATGATGAGAATTATTTGATAAGGCGGTTCTTACAATGATTCACCTGTGTCCCTTTTTCAGGCGATAACTTAGTTATTTGGTGCACAGACATTTTGACTGCAGACGCCTGGATATATAACTCTGCATGAATAATTGACTGTGTTCGCATCTTATTCTGTAGATATGGACCTCTTTTTCACTCCATAATGTTCTTGTGGCATCCAAGAGCATGTCAGATATAGCAGACAAGCCACAAGTAGGTGAGTTTTGTTCAATAAGTGGGCGTAGATTCCACAGGGGAAACAAAACAAATTTTAGAATTTATGATTTCGGATCTTTCATGGCTTTTCTCCATTGCTGCAACTGCGCTCCGTTTCTCAAACATTCCAAGGTGATTGAAGGAAATACTTTGTAATAATAGTTTAATCAGATGCGGCAATGCAAGCATTCCCCCAGCTCTTAGAATAATACCCACTGACTTTGCTAATAAGATCTCTGCCGACTCATCAGATCCTGTGAGTACATCCCGATTCCCCAAAGCCGCCGCAACAGAAAGATCAGATGCCTCATTTCATCCCCGCCAGCAGCAGACTGATAAACTCTTGAGAGAAATCTGTTTTGGCATCTGGCATACAGAGAGCTTTTATGTTTGCTGTACATTCCAAAGTTCTTTGTGAGCAAGCGCACAATGGACAGAATGACCTGATTGATTATTTGACATGTCGGCGGTCGCGTTATAAAATACGTACCGAAGCATGAAAATGAATTTATTCATCCAACACGACAAAACCTATTTTTTTATTTTTAAATGTCATTTTCTGTCAAGTTGGTCAATGCTATTGAATATTACACTACAGTTTGATTTGAAAATAAAATGGCTCAATCCAATCAGAAAAATCAGGATTTCCTAAAATAATTCAGCCTATATAATATCAACATCGAATAAACTATAAACAAACTACATGTTGCCTCTACCTGCCCAGACATTCAGAGATGCGCATTTTGTGTTCCTGGCTGATCCGAAAGCAATAATAATAACAATAACAATGCGCTATTTTCATTTTCACCGTCAAATTTGGTACTGCATTTTCCACACCGGAATGCTGATCCTACATAAACCACACGCACACACGCACACACACGATTTTAGTTACGTGCACATCTTCACACATACTTTAACTTTCTCATTTTCATTACGTATTTGCATGTGCAACATCGCCATCTAGTGGTCATTTTTTACCAGCCCAAAAGCAAGACGTGCTTTTCAAGGAAAGTAACTATCGGCTCTCTGTGTCTCAGTTGACGCCATCCAAGGGTGAGGGGGGTCAGACAGGGCAAGTCAGTAAAGTCAAGATTCCTGTGACATCCCAGGCTATGGGCAGATACATCGGCGAATGCTGCTCCATCCATGAGCTTTGCCTCTTAGAGAGGATGGAAGGTTATCCTTGCAGGACTAAAAATAAAACCTCAAATCAAATGAGGGCCACAAACTAGTTGCTTCCATCAAGGCTATAGCCAAAAGGGTCCATTGCTTCCTTGTGATTGGTGCCATTAATTGGACTTGATCCTGCAGGAAGACATGTTTGATAAGAGGGCCTCAACCGCTTTGACACAAGGTTTGCCACATTTACATAAATGTGCGTGTGCGTTTTGGGTCTGTGCATGCGTGAGCGTGTAAATGTCACAGCAGTGGCTAAAAAATGCATAATTTCCACACTTCCACACAAGTGTTGATTAAAAAGCAGGTTGGATTTTTCTTAATTAGTCTTGCATTGCATGTCACAGCAGCAAAGTGATGAAAGGAATGAAAGTAGAAAAATAGAATACATGAGCTGCTGGAAAGGCAGCCACTCTCGCGGCACCATCTTGAAGTTCCAATGTCTTATTGAAGTGGACGGTCATATATAAATCATTTTTCAACATCTCAACCATTTTTTAATGATGAGGAATCCCGTAAGTCCCGTAAAAAAATATAAATTAATACGAGTGTGTGCGTGTACGCATGCGCGCATGTGTGTATGTGTGTTCTTCAGCAACGAGGGTAATAATAATGCATTTAATTTCTAAGCGCCTTTCAAAACTCTCAAGGACACTTTACAGCCATTCGCGCCAGCGTTCACTCTACCTGGAAGTAACACAGCAGAAAAGTTATGAAAGGAAGAGGAAAGGAAAGAAAGATAGAAAAACAAAATACAGGAGCTGCTCGATAGACATCATCTCGCTAGCTGATATATCAGCTATCTATATATCAGCTAGCTAGCTGACATATCAGCTATCTGCTGTATATATCAACTAGCGAGCTAGCATAAGAAGATACCCGCATACAGGTCGCCAATTTTGGTGCAAACAAAGAATGCTAATTATAATGATCTGCCATTTTAGGTCACCCCCTTGAAACAAGCCTGCTGTAGTACCAATGACGACTTGTAGGAGGTAACCTTCTGCCACACACTATCGACATTACTGGAAAATACAAAGAAGAAGGAAGAGGACACTCAAACCCTGCCTTTGTCACTGGGCTAACAGACCCCTCTTGTAATTAATGCAACAGCAAGGCTAGTTGTTTAGTTTGTGTTGTCGACTGAAGATATTTGGGTTTCGCATTGAAAGACAAAAGTCCATCTTTTATTTCATGGTGTGTACAGCTAGATGTGTTTGAAAAAAACAACTCACCGTTAGTATTAGGGGTTGCAATTGGTGTTAAAAATGAGATTGTGAGCCATGGGTTGAGGTTAGGTAGTTAGTGTTTCGGTCCAATTATGTTTATCGGGTTGGGGTTTGGTTTAAAGGACAACCGACGTCACTTTTTTGTTTCTTAACTGACATCAGAAAAATGTTTTATGGCATCTAAAATACCCAAAACACGCAGTATGATATTTTTATTCAAATACAAAACACCAATAAAAATGAGTTAAAGTGTCCAAAATCTGCAAAAAAAATGAGCTGCGAATTGGCCATTTTCAGAAAGTTCCGCCCCCAGTTTGTGACGTCACGCCAAGACATCTTGCATTGCTGGAGAATCAAAACAATGGCTTCAGATTCGGAGAATATGTTTTCTTGTTACACATCCAGTTATGAATATGATTCAAATAGTTCTGAAGAGGAAAGCATACATGTTTGCAATCGATTAAAGAAGTCCTTCCGTGTCATTTTGAGGCATCTGGACTGCAATGTAGCGTCGCAGAAAAATGGCGACCAGCTTCTGTGAGGAATGAATCAGCCCGTTTCCACAGGCTGGTAAATTCCTTCCATATAGCTTGGACCCCCTCTTCTGGTGACTTTTGGGTGCAACACGAGATTTTCAGACCAAACAAGTACAGCAAAATACATTGACTTGATGGAAGGACTGCTACAATGTGTCTTTTTTTTCGGTCAGGGGCGTTCCTTTAGTGACGTCACGTATGGACTCGTCACCAACTCAAAAACAAGACTTCCTGAATATTCAGCGCGAGTCTTAAAACGTAAAATATAGTTATATGCGGTGGAATCTTATTAAAATATGCTCAGTGGAAGTCATTTGAAGCCATTTTACAAATTATGGACACAACTTGTCCGGAGACGTCGGTTGTCCTTTAAGTAAAGGGTGGAGGTTCCTGTTAGGATTAGAGTTTGGGGGTTAAAATTGGGGGTGATTGGATTGGATTGGATTTGCCTTTATTAGTCTTGCAGTGGAGAAATTTACATTTGGGTTTGAGGTAAGAGTTAAATTATGAAGAAACCATTAAGGTTGAGGGTTGCAGTGACGGTTTGTGGGTTAAAATTAGGGGCTTAGTTAATTCATTCACTGCCAGACGATGTGCAAAATTATGTCCACTCCATTGCCAGGGTTTTTGTCATTGTCAGTCAAATTCCATGACCAACAGAATGTTGACTTTTAGGACTACATAAACATGCAATGCAGTGTAAAAATTCTTACACTCTTCTTTCATTGGAAAAAAAGTTAATTCCTAAATGATATGGGTCTGGAGTTATATGAATTTGAAATGAGGGTAGCTGTCCAAATTACAACGCAATCTATACATATTGGTTTGTATAGCACTTTAACAGCTGGAGGTGGAACAAAGCGTTAACATGGAAAAAAGGGAAATGCTGCCCCTTGTGGATGGGAAAACCAATGCCAGAGGCCATGGCCAGCACTTTATCGGCACCCAAACAAGAAAAATCAAAACCTGAACAAATTTGGAAATGGCACTCTTTGTCATATTTTATATTCCTGAATACATTTGTGAATGGCAGTGAATGAGTTAAGGTTAGCTTTATGATATGGGGTTCGGATTATTGGATCTGGTGTCAGGGATAAAATAGGGGTTTGGGGTTTGGTTTGGTTAAAATTCGAGTTGGGTTTAGGTTATGGGTAAGGAGGGAAGGGTTCGAGTATGGGGGTTCGGGATTTCAAACTATGAGTTAGATTTAGGGGTTAGAATTATAGTTAAGTATTAGAATTAGAGTAAAGTAATTATAAAAGAGGACAGAGCGCTAAAAACAGAAGTCTTTAGGAAGGCTACGCACACTGACCAATACTTACTTTTTGACTCTAACCACCCTTTACAACATAAACTAGGAGTTATCAGAACCCTCCAGCATAGGGCTAAACTAATACCAACTAGCACTGAAGGTAGAGAAAAGGAGGCAAAACATATCAGGAGAGCACTCACTAACTGTGGGTACCCTCAGTGGTCATTCAACAAATGTCAGAAAGAAAGAATAGCGAACGAAACCAATAATTCTCAAGATTCTAAAAGGAGAGGAGTAGCAGTACCGTACATTGCAGGAGTTTCTGAAAAATTACAAAGAGTCCTTTGGCAACATAAAATTCCTACTTATTTCAAACCGATAAACACGTTAAGGCAAAAATTAGTGCATCCAAAAGATAGGCTACCAAATGAAAAACAAAGTAATGTAGTTTATTCCATACATTGTAAGAATGAAAATTGTAAAGAGCAGTACATTGGGGAGACTCAACAAATTCTCAAAAAAAGACTTTATCAACATCGCAGGGATAATACTAGTGGGCCTCAATCGGCAGTACATTTGCACCTAAAAGCTAGCAACCACTCATTTGACGACAATGAGGTTAAAATCTTAGCGAAAGAACATAGATGGTTTGAAAGGGGGGTGAAAGAGGCGATTCTTATAAAACAACAAAATCCTTCATTAAACCGGTCTGGTGGTGTGAGGTTCAATTTGGATCGTTCATACAATAGCCTGCTCAGGCAAAACAGGTTAGGCAACTTTCGCAATGCTGATGAGGGTCGTTATGCTGATGAGGTGATACCGGGGGGAGTGGGTGTAATAGGCCAATCGTTAGTCAGGAATGTAGGAACAATCAGTGGGGCCACAGGGGGGGGGTCCCACGCCCCCCCCCCCCCAACCTGAGAGTAGGGACCTATCATAGCTGTGTCCGGCGCCACCAGGTCTGGACATTAGGGATATATAAATGGGGCCGATACGACCAGTCAGACTTTAGTTCGCTGACGAAGCCTCTTGGATAGGAGGCGAAACGTCCGAAACCTTCACTTTTGTACAGATGACGGCTGAAGAAACCTTCTCATCGATGGACCACTCCTGTACGACTGAGAGCTTACACAGACGTAAGTTAAGTATTAGGTTTCAAGGTTAGGGAAACATCACACACCACTTGATAATCCATCTCGCCAATCTTTGAGAGCCGTTTGACACGAAGGCCTCCGCAGATTATGATCACAGGAGACTAAACAGGTTTGTCAGAACCCGCTGAATCAGTTTCAAGACATTTTTCCAACAACAGTGCACACAAGTACTCTTTATAGACATGGATGGTAAATTTACAATAAGGCTATATTGATTAGGATTTGTGTTGGGGTACAAATACACAAAGAGAGGACAAAGAAGCAGATAATTAGAAGAAAAAAAAATGTATTTCGCCAGCGTTAAGCCTTTGTTTTCTGCTGCTGGCAATGCTTGATTTATAAATTGGAGCAGGATTCACGAATATCACTTAGATCGCACAAGAGAGGAGGGGTGTCAGCGACGCCAAGTAAATGACGCTGCGTGAAGAATAAAAAAACAGACATATCGTTTCTCTCCGCACTGCCGCGCTCAAGCCTGAATGCTCGTGGGAGTGCTGAGATTAGGATGTTTTCATAGTCCTCGCAAACCGAATCCGCCAAAGCTTGTTTCAGAGACGCATTTCAAAAAAACAAAAGGAATTCATTTGCACAATACGGGATCAGCCTTTAGAAAATCGCTTACAGCCAAATTCTGACAAATGACAGTCGTACCAAACGCTTCTTTTGCCTTTTATATAAACAACGTTGAGGTTGTAACAAACTGTAACTGATTTTTGGAGGCATGTAATGACAATGACAGGGATGAGAATTTTCCCGCCAATCGGCGGATTTCCAACTTTTTCAGACTAAAGTGACCAGATAAAACTACATATGTACTGTACTGTATTCTCGCTTTTTTGCTGTTCATTTTCTATTTCGGCTTGGGTTGGCGGAAATCGCAATTTTGATTGGATGATACTGACGCCTGTTGGCTGAAAGCGCCATTTTGATTGGATTGATCGTTGATGTCGAAACAGGTAAACGCCCGCTTTTGAATAATCGAACGAGTGAAAAAAATCAGGTGTTATGTCGGACGAACGTGAGGAGACAACCTGTGGCAGGTGGCATATGCCACATCAGATTGAATAGACCGAAGGATTCGCCTTTGTGGAGAGAACAGGTTCTAATTTGATAGATTCTAATTTGAAATTAAACAATAGCATCGATGAAACAGTCGAATGTCAATGGCACTATGACAAGCCCCATGCTAACGTTAGCATCAATAGTACTACTGTGAGAGGCAGCAGAAAGCAAGCGTGCAAGCTAATGAGCAGTGTGCAGGCTAGCTAGCAGTTACCTTGTACCCGGCAAATTGACTTTTATTCTGATAGTTTGGCTGGATTTTTACCAATTATGAGCAACAGAAAACCATTCATATTAATGGTGAGTATTATCAAAAATGTATTTGAAGTTTTATATATATATATATATATTGTGATGTCACGAGAGGCTGTGTCCTGGAGGGCAAATACTACCCCTAAGATGGCTCCACCCAGAGAGAGTCTTGGCCCCATCTGGTGGAAGGCAGAAAAACCACACACCTGCAGCTGATCAGGGCGGGATTGGCAGGCAAGGCTCTTAAGGCAGAGAGCCTCTGAGTGTGTGGCTTGGGGAAAGACAAGCTCGATTGCTGTGCTCTGTGAAGAAGTTGATTGCTGCGTGGAACTCATTGCCAGTTGGGACCACACGACAGGACACTGGATTTGGACCTTGCTAAGGTGGCTAGGCTACATGAGGAGGACGTCAAGAGGGGTGAGGCCTAGAGACTCTTGGAAAAGAACTCCGTCTTCAGTTTTACCTCAGAAGAGACTTTATTTTGATTTAAGTATTGGAAGAGACACTATTCAAACCTTTGTTGCTTGTGAATTCCCCCTGAAACCTTTGATTAAAACCTTTGTTTGTATCCAAATATATACAGTAAAGTCTCGTTATATCGATATTCAAGGGAGTCCGAAAAAATATCGATATAACCGGGACCATCGATATATCCGACCCTGTTTGCATGTAATTTTCTCCGTGCTTGCATAGAAATAGTATCGATATAACCGGGACTATCGATATATCCGATATCGATATAACGAGACTTTACTGTATATATATATACACACACACACAATTTATTTAAGTCATATGAGGAAGGCTGCATCTCACGTGCGACCCTAATTAGGACGAGCACCACGGAAGATGTACGGATGAAATCGCCACAGGTCTCTTTTGTAATTACTCTATTTGGACCACTAGAGAGAATAACATCCTGTAGTCATCATTACCCTCTTTCACGTAGAGATTGTGCAAAACGACTGCGCCAGACATAACACACAATAGCTAGTAATTATCTGCTGTGCCTTGTTCACAGAACGTCACATCGGCAGGGCACCGCTGGGATGGTGTGGCATCCCACAATCGGTGAATAAGACGATGTCAGCGCCAGCAACTGATACGACAGAGAACATGTTTCTTGGTCAACGACCACTTGCACAATAGGTCAACTGAAGTGAGTGAGTCCCACTATGATGTCGTTTCGTTTGAACTCAGGTCAACTCAATTTTTTTCACTTCACAAAACAGTGCTTCACATGAATCAACATTTTCATGCACCCCGTAACCTGCTGATAAACTGTCTGCTGTCCCCCGTAAAGTGAATATTAAATACAAAACCCAAGCACAGTAAAATCAACAATAATGTGATCTAAATTTGTCATCAAAATGTCACCTTTCAAAGCATGACAAAAACAAGCTGAATAAGCATGGCCTACCACAGGAGGTTCTACGACAGTTCTACACGGCAGTCAGCCTGTGTTCTTCCATCATGGTTTGGTTCGAGGCCACCAAAAATGGACAAAATATGCCTTCAATGGACAATTAGTACGGTGGAAAAAAATCATTGGCACCGCCCTTCCCACTCTTTAATTACACACTGTATGAACCAAGACAATGGCATGGAAAATCATAGCAAGGCTATGGATAGCTTTAAATGTATAAAGAAGAATTTTAAAGTTGATTCTATATTTGACCGGGACCCAGTGGAGCTCTAGGAGGACAGGGGTGATGTGGTGAAAGGATGAGGTTCTGGTGATGATTCGGGCTGAAGAATTCTGGATGAGTTGAAGTTTTTGGAGAAGTTTCTGAGGGACACCAAAGAGAAGTGAATTGCAATAGTCAATCCGGGAGGTGACAAGACGATGAACATGGATAGCAGTGGTGTGAGGAGTGAGAGACGGCCGAAGACAGTCACGTTTTGCGAGGTGGTGATGGCGGGTTCGGATCCCAAAAAGCAGGCAGGAGGGAGCAGGAGGTTGTTTGACAAATTGTATTAAAATAAAGTCAGCAGGAACAAAATGTAAAACATCAAAATGATCTGAATGGAAAAAATACAAAGTAGCAACAGAAAACCAAGTGTAAAAGTCCGCCAAGGTTAAACAAACACGTACACAATGCATGCTGCAACCAAGCAGCAAACAAACAATGAATCGGCACCGGATGATCGTGCCAGGTGTCCTTTTAAGTGTCAATGATTATAACGACCAGCACCTGCGAGGCTGCCGGCAGGGCTGACGTCGCTACCCGCTGGTCGCCAATCTGATCGGGACGACCAGCACCTGTGCAGGTGCAGGCGGGGCCGACAGCGCCCCCCGTTGGTCGCAAACCAGATCATGACAGTACCCCCCCCTTCAAGGGGCTGCTTCCAGAAGTCCCAACAGTCTCCCAAAAGGTCCACTCGCCAGGGAACGGTCGGTGGAGAGGGCAAGCGCTGCCTCTCCAGCATACGACGGGCGGCGGCCTGATGGGAACGGGACTCGGCCTGGGGTGGACGAAGACGCGGCACGGATCGTCGTGGGCGTGAGTGCGATCCCTCTCGCACGTTCACGCGACGGCGCATGGCTCTGCGTGGACGTCGAACTGCCAGGCAAAGAATGGCACCCCGTACGGCCATATGGGAACAGGTCTCGGCCGGACGCCGACGTGGGCGTGAACTGCCCGGCTCCGGGGGAACGAGACCAGTCCAGAGCCGCTCCGGGATCCAGCGGTGAGTGGGGTCTCGGACTGACGTTGACGCGGACGTTGCACGGCTCGTCGTGGATGAGACTCAATTCGTCATGCACGACGACAGCGTGGCTGGACGTGGGCGTGCAATGCCAGTCACCCAGTGTCACCCTGGACGGCCACCTGGAAGGAGGTCTCGGCCGGACGTTTACGTGGACGTTGCGGCTCGTCGAGTGACGCAATTCAAACGCGACGATGCTTGCGCTAACGTGGACGTAGCATTGCCAGCCACAGGGTGGAAATGAGACGGGTCCGATGTACCTGCGGGATCCGATGGTTGGCCGATTCATTCTGTCACGTTTTGCGAGGTGGTGATGGCGGGTTCGGATCCCAAAAAGCAGGCAGGAGGGAGCAGGAGGTTGTTTGACAAATTGTATTAAAATAAAGTCAGCAGGAACAAAATGTAAAACATCAAAATGATCTGAATGGAAAAAATACAAAGTAGCAACAGAAAACCAAGTGTAAAAGTCCGCCAAGGTTAAACAAACACGTACACAATGCATGCTGCAACCAAGCAGCAAACAAACAATGAATCGGCACCGGATGATCGTGCCAGGTGTCCTTTTAAGTGTCAATGATTATAACGACCAGCACCTGCGAGGGTGCCGGCAGGGCTGACGTCGCTACCCGCTGGTCGCCAATCTGATCGGGACGACCAGCACTTGTGCAGGTGCAGGCGGGGCCGACAGCGCCCCCCGTTGGTCGCAAACCAGATCATGACAAAGACGATTGATATTGCATTGATGGAAGTACGCAGATCGAGTCTTTTCACCTGATGGGAGGGAGAATCGGTCGAATTATCAATAGTGAGAAATAAACAAATACAGTAAAGCCTCGTTATATCGATATCGGATATATCGATAGTCCCGGTTATATCGATACTATTTCTATGCACGCACGGAGAAAATTACATGCAAACAGGGTCGGATATATCGATAGTCCCGGTTATATCGATATTTTTTCGGACTCCCTTGAATATCGATATAACGAGACTTTACTGTATAACTTTCTCGTACCATTTTGCACAACCCTGTGGAACATCATCCCGTTATAATCATTGTAGCTCCAGCTTTGTACTCACTTGAACCACTGTTACTGACCTACAGTATATATTCCCCAGCACCAGACACTTTGAGGCACTCAAGGACATCTACATAATTGCACACTTGTTTTACTACAAATACGGCACCTGATCACTTTAAAATAGTTCACTGATTTTAAAATGGTTGACTGATTTTCTGCACCAACTGTACAACTGTTATCGGATTTTATTCTACCACTGATCATTTTAGCTCTGCTTGATACCTTGCACATTGTTTCAGTTGTTCCTGAAAGATACCACTTATATTAAGGAATTAGATTAAATTAGCCTTTATTAGTGTCCTCCAGACTTATTTGTCATGTCATTTTCATGATAATACTAGTGCAGCGTGTTCTACCGAAGACAAATTCCTTGTGTGTTCTACACACTCGGCCAATAAAGATGATTCTGACATCGAAGCACTCGTGCCCCACCCGCACTCTTACTTTCGAACAATAAAGAGTATTTGTTCGTCGTGTGCTGTTTCTGGTGGTCTCACAACGGATCAAATTGTGCTCGTATTTCCCAGAGGAGGGAGAGAAAGGAGCCGTCTTCTCATTGGCTTCAGAAGGTACACATTGTCTCATAATTTACAGTTTCGTGGAGTTGTAATGGGAGAGCGACATGACTCAAGTCCCTACAGACCAGGGAGGAGACCACCGGACTGGCCGAATTGTAATTGGATCACAGCATGCATGACGTTTTCTGCAGCTGATGGTCGAATGTAAACTAACAACTGCGGTTTTCTAACAGCCATTAGTTCATCCGTTACCCGTCACGATCGATGGAAGGAATAGTCGAAATCTCCAGTGCTCTCTCCTCTCAATCAATCCTCTCTCTCAGTTTCCATCATTTGTTTGTGGCGGGGCTGGTGGGGCTGATAGTATTGATATTCTCTGCCGCTACATCTTGAATTAAAACAAACAGTCAATACATAGGTGTAAATAATATAAACTAGAAATGAAATAATTTAAGAGAATGTGAATCTGTATCTCCATTTTATTTTGGTTGTTGTTTTTGACAGCTTTGAACACAATGTCATTTTGGATTCAACCGGATGGAGGAAGACGACAGAAACGAGCGCTCGTTTAATTGAAGCATGTTTGCTCAAGTAAAATTGGAGATTTCAGCCTCTGTTGCCATGGCGACCCCATATTGAAGGGGTGTGCGCAATGGGACCAATTATAGTTGCGGGACAAAGAGATGTAGCCAGTCTATTGGAAGGGAAGTTGGTGTCGTGTAATTGTGCTGATTAAGAGAACATCCCTGGAATGAGGATAGTTGAATGCGGAAGAAAATAACATTTGCTTGAGCAACGGCGTGATAACTTGCTATGCTAAAAAATACATAAATAAATAAATCTAAAAAGTCATTTGCTAGTGAATACTTACAGTAGACTTGCACAACTAACGATATTCAGAGCAAGAGTTATGTTGAATATACTGCAGTTTTATTTCAGTACCATTTATCAAAATGCAAGGTGAAAAAAATGTATTCAAACAAATGTTGTGGATCCAAATGTAAATATTGTGACATGAAAGTATTTGCTTGTTTGAGAAATAAGTACCAGTAATTTGAACAATTCCATTCCTCCAGCAGCGTTAAAAGATTATTCCCACATTAAATGTACATTTCACAGAAGCGCAGTGATGAAAAGAAGACGAAAGGAAAAGAAGAAGTAGAAAAACAAAATACAGGAGGTGCTGTCAAGGCAGCCACTCTTGTGGCGCCATCTTAATGTTAAAAGAACAAATAAACAAAATAACATATGATATGACAACACAATGACACAGACAGTCTTCAGTCTTTTGCACTTTCTGCACCCTCTTTGTTGTATGAAGCAATTCTAGATGAAATAGCAAAGGATCAAAGCGTCCTTTTCACTATTGGATCAGGGACGTCATGGTGAAATGTGCACCTCTGCTACAAGCTAAATTTGGAAAGCAAATAAGAATCTGTAGTCTCCATTGATGAAAAGAGATTGCCTCACATCTCCTGTCCAACGTAAATCCGCTTCAATTCCAAGCCGCAACAGCTCCACATACGCATTGGTGCTCTGCTCTGATGCTCTTTTCTTCTCATAACGGGCTCCTCAAACCACGCACAACAACACAAAGTGACAAAAGAAAACAGAAAAACAAGACCAAAACAACAATCCGCTTCAATTCCAAAACGTGACATTTCCACATCCACTTATTTGCTTTTCGTTCCAAAGTACTCAATTAATATAAATCATATGCAAAAAAATATGTTCTTGAGCACCAACGTAAATGTTTGTATTTGTAGGTGAATTAATCGCTAATTATATTTCATAGAGCCAGGATCCCCTGCAGGAGGGTGCCATTTTCCACTGCCAACTATCGGCTACGGATACCCGAAGGAGACATTTTTTTTTTTGTTCGACACAATATCAAGAGCATGAAAAACAAATGAAATTATAATAAACAAATCATTTGATTCACCCACATCAAAACAATATACAATTCCAAAGTGCTACAAAGCAAATGGAGCAGGAAATGTTTGAGTAATTTTCACAGCGGGCCTTTTTATGAAAATAATATGTCACATTTTGACAGCTGGAGGGAAAAGAAACATGAGCCTAATTTAGCGTTTCCATGTAGGTGCTTCCATAAATGATGGATGCTTGTAAATATGCGCCCACACTCCACCAGCATCTTATCTCATAAACCACTGCGGTGAAGCGGTACAAAAAAAACCATGAGGGAAGAAGGTTGTTTTTACTCCAGCTCCAAAGATCCGGGTTGATGGACACACATGCCACAAAACCCCCTGAGCAGTCTTCTTTCACGGGTTGAAGGGGTCATCTGCAAGGGTCAGTCATGCGAGACTAAAGCCAGAGAATTGTCTGTTTACAGTTTACACCAAGGATGTGCCGGCTCAGAGCAGCCACTGTTGCTGTGCATGACTGCTGAGGGGTGGCATTTGGAATAGCATAAAAAGTCCATCCATCCATTTTCTAATTCACTTATCTGATATGGGGTGGGCAAACCTTTTCACTCGTGGGCCACAATGGGTTCTAAAATTTGACCGTGGGGCCGGGCCAGGAGCATTTTGGAGGGAGTGTTTGGGCCGGATATACTAAAGCATTAAATGTAGTGTGTGTAAACCTCATAGCACAGTAAGAACACTACAACCCAATTTATTAACTGTCTTTCAAATGTGAAAAATAGCCCTTATCAGTTAATACATTTGTCTCAAGGAATATGCAAGATATGGCATGTACATACTATTTCGCAGATACTCGGAGGATGAAATGTAGATAGATTAAAATGACACGAACTGTGATTTATCAAGATTGCGTCTGTTTGTAATAAGATTCAATCGAAGGTGCAAAGTTAAAGAAATCAACATTTATTGAAAAATGGAATCACTTTCATTATTCAAAACATATTATTACACAACGAAATATTCAAGCTCAATAATATCTACTCGTGTTGAACTTTAATAATAATAATAATAATAATAATAATAATAATAAAATTATGAAGAAAGAAGAAGGCTACGTTCCTCATCATGTGTTTAATGCTGATGTAACCGGCCACTCCATTCCATCAAGCCATCAACGACCATCACAAAGGTAAATAAAACCACTTCATTATACAGTACAGTTTATTTCTTTTATTATAATACCATAGAAAATAAGGTATATTTTGTGTAGTTTTAAGGCTTAGAAAATTAGAAAGTAGAAAATTATGTTTTATGGGGACCTGGGCACAGGTTATTCTCATTTTAATGGTTTCCTATGGGAAATACATTTTTGGGATACACACTTGTCACCTTACACACTCTGTCTGAGAACCAATTAAGTTCGTAAACCAAGGTATCCCTGTATTTTCTTTTCAGTATTTTCACCCCAGTTATTACTGTGCCTTTTCCCAGATCTGACTTTCTTCTGCTTAGGAGTTCACCAGCTGCTTTGACATACGCAGAGCAGTCTCCAAATGTTTCCACTGGGATTGACAGTTATTTGATTGTTGAGCGTGAGGATAATATTCTGTTTGTATAATTCCGTATTTATTGGCGGGGCTTTTGAAATCATCATTTATTCCCGCCCGGAGAAAGACTATGAGAGGAAAGCTCTTGATGTTACACTCATTCTGTCTCTCTTTGGAATTGTCTGACAGTTCTGTCATATGGAATAATGAGACGGACGATCTCATTAGAAGCCAGGGGGTATCCTCGCTTGTTTCCTGCTTCCATGCTGTGATTGTTTGCAGCTCACGTCAAGTGAATCCTTAATGAATGGATGTCTTTATTAACCTTTGTGTTACTCATTTACAAACTCCCGTCCTCCATGTGCTTTCTGCGTGTGGGATCTTATTATATGTTTAGAATAGATTGACCCCTCGCTGAGAGCAACACATGATGTGAGGGGAATTCAATGTGTTCTTTTATCAGCAAAGAGCTGAACTATTTGTAATAACTAGTGCAGCACTGACACTCTGACTCAAATGAGAGAAAATATAAAGTGAGTTCACTGATCGGGAAAGTCACGAAATAACATGTGTAAGCATGTCACTTCTAGGCCTTCAGTAGTGCTACCGTGCACTCCTAGGCCTTCAGTAGTGCTACCGCTGAATCAATCCACGGAAGCCACTGTAAAAAAGTGTGGTGTGATCTAGTTTAGCAAAGGAGCAATTTCTCTAGCTAGCTAGCTAGCTTTCTATATGTTTGAGTTACTTCCTGGTTGGACGTACGCTGGCGCGTGTACGCTGCCGCTGCTCACCCACAGAAAAACTGATCCTGTGACTGTAAAGTGACCTTGAGAGTTTTGAAAGGCGCTTAGAAATGAAATGGATTATTACTACACGTCCTGAGAGTACGAGAGGGTACAGTTAGCCAGGAAATACATACTGTCATTAAACTACTCGAGTTTTTACTACCATGTGTGGATTCGTGATGTGAGGTCAGAAGTCGCTCTTTCACCCCATAGAGAAGATGATTGGCGAAGGATGGTGAAGCATCAATAATAACCCCATAAGGTTATATTATTTGCTATTTTTGAATCGTCTGAATGAAGTCAGTCTTGAAAATTAGTTTAACAGTAAATCTGAAACCAAATCCATTTCTTCCGCTCCTTTAGCCATTGTTGGTTGACAAAACTGCTATAACACTATATATTTGCTTATGCAGCGCACGACCGATACAGTGCGCTAGCTCTTGCCAGTATGCTCTTGTAAAGGGCAGTTTTCGCAAACTATCCTTGACTAGTGACTAGCCAATCATAGTTTGCAAAAACTCTGACATTGACCCCCTTAAAGAAGGCGCTGGTATCCCTTTTGGGTTGTCAACTCGAAATCTGATTGGTTAAAGCGAAAGTTTGATCAACACATTTGATGTCAGAAGGCCCGCAGAACTGATTGTGAAGGTGTCCAGGTAGATTTCTGACCATGGTAACAATGATGGCTGAAATGTGATTGGTTAATTGCTTAAATACAAAAACACACAACTGAAAGATGCGCAACAGGGAAAAAGTAACAAACGGAAGATGAGACAATTTGGAATTATTTAATAAGTATTCATGGACAAAATATAATTAACATCGGGTCTGTGAATAGGATATTTTTAGGGCAGCAGAGAAGGCTTTACAGCACAGGTGTCAAAGTCAAGGCCCGCGGGCCAAATCTGGCCCACCACATCATTTTTTTCAGCCCGCGAAAGCAAATCAAACTTGTTAAATTCTATGATGATTGCTAAACTCTGAGCCAAAATTTCATATTTTTGGATGTCAACCACAATAAAAGTCATTATTCTTGACTTCAGATTTGAAAACGAGTTATTCATTAATTTGCTGTGTGCTCTATATGTAATATTTGAAGGGATTTAAACATTCTAATGGGTACCCCAAATTCATAACGGCCCTCGAGAGGAAACCATAACTACAATGTGGCCCGCGGCAAAAAAATGACTTTGACACCCCTTCTTTACAGGCTTTGACGGTCCGCCACTGCATGGCATCATCTTCGCAGAATGTGTTGGGCGAGGTGTGATGACAATGTATATATTGCTAACATGCAAAGGTGTGCATTTTATTTGGGTGCTTTATATTAATCATTTTTGGTCACTGGGCCTGATATGATGTGGAACTGTCAGTATTTCAGGTTATTTTGGTGAAGGTAAAATGATACAACAATTGGCTTTTATGAAATTGAACAATATTTTGCTTTGATCACAACCACTTTGTGTCTCATCCTGATCTGTTGCCCACTCACCTTTCTCTTGAAGGATTCGCGTCCCCTTATGCCACTTTGCATCCGTTTTCATCCTCTCCCAAATTCATTAAGGCCATTTTCTTCCGCCCCATGATGGCCCTTTGTGCGGTGAAAAGACATTTTTCAGTCAAATTAAATGAGCAACGACGGAGAAGGCGACTGACAAAAGCAGACAGAGAGCATCAAGGTCAGACTGTACCTTTTGCTTGCATGAATATTGCATGACGGAGCTTATTTCTTTCACTTTACTTTCCCTTCTACAAATTACACATTGATCACAGCTGGAAGAATTCGATTCCCACAAGCAGAAAGCGGAAGCCATTTGTGCGGATTTATATTTTCTGAATTTCAACTGAGTGTCTGATTCCCCAAACTGACATTTCCTCAACAACGGTTGAACAACATCTTCATTCTCGAGCTCTGCACCCGATTTGTGGAAAAACGAGAGACAACCGTTCACGCTGTTGCATCATGGGAAATGGGATCTGACGGCGGGAAAATGGCCTCATCAAGTTGGTTACAGTCGGAGGAGCACTGACACTTTCATTATCTGCTGCCAGCATGTCAGGAATAGAAGGCATGGCAATTGTTTGCGGAGGTCAGGTGAGGGTGACCTTGACGCGGGCGAATGGTGTGTAAATTGTTTAAATTGGACTGAAGACCCTTTAAATCGATACATTTACCATCAGAAATGGGGAAAAAACGACAACATATATATATCCAGGATTTAGTGTTTCTTGTCTCAGTGATACTACTCATTTTGTTGCATTTTCAAATAGGCTATTCACTGTGTCCCACTGTTCAGTCAGCGGCGGACTGTCAAGGCCTGCAAACCCTTCTCTGCTGGCCAAAAATATCTGAATCACGGACTGATGTTAATTATATTTTGTCCGTTAATTCTTATTAAATACAGTAAAGTCTCGTTATATCGATATTCTTGGGAGTCCGAAAAAATGTTGATATAACCGTACTATCGATATGTCCGATCCTGTGCCGTACTGCATGAAGCAGGGGCAATAAATGGGGGATCTTTAATTTGATAAAATATATGTAATTTTCTCATTGGGTTCATGGATTACGTTCTAGCATGCTTTTGTACTGTAGTGAAGTGAAAAATAAACTTATGCATTAAATAAAAACATCATTTATTATTTTTATAACGCACTCTTGCATTCGTGACTCTGCATATCACTCGACATTGTTTACATTGTACACACGAGAGAAACCACGAACTCCAGCATGTACAAACATGAAAAACAGTGATTATTGCAAGCGATAAAGATATCTGAATACAACACAATTAAATACATGAATGGAAAACGAAAACTGCAACTATTTCGCAATGAAGGAGTTGCTTGTTGGATTGTTCCCCACAGCCATGATTGCCTTGTACGTTGTTCGGATATCACAATTTGTTTCCCCATGGTTGAAATTGGTGTCAAACAACTGTATACTGTATAAGAAGACTACAGTATTGTGACGTTCTCATCGTCTTTGATCCAGGTCCGAAGTTCAACGCTTCGTATGCCATCTTTATTATGGTAGAAAATGGCGCCTGCTACACTGCGCAAGACATGGAAGCTGGTCACGTGACGAACGGTGCGACTGATACAGATTTCGAGAATGGTGGTACTGTATAGAAACCCCTAAGCAAATATCGATTCACCTTAAACTGCTTTTGTATCGATATAAACATAGCAAAATGGCCGACGGGAGATGAAAAAGAGCACAGTAGTAACCGGATTATCATAATAACCATTTATCGTACTAAACTGAATTAATTATACATAAAAAGACTAGAAATTTGCCAGGAAATAAAAATAGTATCGTAATAGGCAGTATTATCAATATAACCGATATCGATATAACGAGACTTTACTGTAATTCCAAATGGTCTTTCAACTTCCTTTAATTACTTTTCCCCTGTTGTGCTCCTTCCAGATGTGTTTTTATAATAATAATACTAATCATAATAATAATAATAATAATACATTTCATTTCTAAGCACCTTTCAAAACTCTCAAGGACACTTTACAGTCACAGGATATTTTTTCTGCGGGTGAGCAGCGGCAGCCACATCCGCCAGCGTTCACTCAACCCGGAAGGAACTCAAATAGATAGAAAGCTAGCTAGCTAATAGATACAGTAATAATAGAAGACCAACTACAAGCTGGATTGGATTTAAGCATTTAACCAATCACATTTCAGCCATCATTTGCCTGGATGCCTTCACAATCAGTTCTGCGGGCCTTGTCGCATCAAATGTGTCAATCAAGCTGTTGCTCACACCAATCAGATTTCGAGTTGGCAACCCAAAACGGGTACCAGCACCTTCTTGGCTGGTCAACGCAAGAGTTGGCCAGCTCTGATCAGAAGTCGCTAGTGACAAGAGCATACTGGTCAGAGCTTGCATACTGTATCGGTAGCGAGCTGCATAAGCAAATACATTTTTTTGTGTTGATTTAATTGCAGTTTTGTCAACCCACAATGGCTGAAGAAGGACAAGATTTGGTTGGAGATTTACTGTTAGCCATTTTCAAGATGGACTTTTCATGAAAAAATGGACATCATAAAGAAAGGTTGGTCAGTTATTTCCTGGCTAATGGTACCCTCTAGTGGACTTGTTGTCAATCTCACCACACTTTTTTCAGTCTGCATTGATTCAGACATAGCACTACTGAAGGCGTAGCGATGAAATCCACTGTGTTCAGTAGTCTTGCGTTTATAAAATTAACCACCAAATTGCTTTTTTCCCATGATGCTACAATTTATATTTACACAGAATAGCAATTTGGAATCAGCTTGACCAATACCAATTTCACTCAGTGGCCGATCAATGACTAACACAAAGAATGAAAACCATAAATTAACGTTTTAGAAGTACAAAAAGCACATCTGAAACGAGAGACCCTGCAAAGGGAAAGCCACTGCGGGCAAAATATCTATGCACAAGAATCTTTTATCCGCAGCTGCCAGAAATGAGAGGTTGGATCTTCTACAGTTCCTTTTTTTAATAGTGCGGGGGGGGGGGGGGGGGGGGGGGGGGGGCTTCTGGCGCGAATAATTCATAGGCAGCAGTTGTGGCGCGTGTCAGCCTACGGTCGGGTGCCGTCATTTTGGCGTAAAGAGGTGCGATTCAATTACACGTGCGAAGGAAGACTTTGAGTCCATTGCCGATCATGTTAGGAGCAGATAATCAATAATGAATAATAATAGTAAGGAGTGATTAATAATGCATTACTGATGGGTTAAAAATGATGATTATTTCTGGTTCATGGCTCTTCGCGGTGTACTAGACAAATACAAATGAGTAGAAAATAAGTGACATTGGATGTTTAAGGATGTGCATTCTATCAAACAAAGTCAAGTACAGGTAACATCCGACTTACGACCAAGTTCAGTTCCGACCAAACGGTCGTAAGTCAAAATGGTCGTAAGTTGAAATCCATTCAAAATGTTGAATAGAGACTCGGAGGCTAAATGACTCACAAACTCCCCCCCTCTGGTGCCATCACACGGTCGATTGCTGTGCGAGTGTGAGATGCTGGCTGGCTGGCCACAATTGTTGTACAGTGAACCCTAGTTTACTGCCGGAGATACGTTCCAAAAATAGCCCACGATAGGTGAAATCCGCGAAGTACAATGTAGTCAGCTTTTTTTTTTTTTTTTTAATTTTATAATGCAAAACTGTACATACTGCAGAATGAAACAAAAAATAAAATCTCTTTTTTAATAGTTTAAAGAATGGTGTTGTAAAACGATATTTTTTTGCTGCGCCTATTCGTCCTGACTCCGCTGCGCTGTAGCGTCTTTTTCTACTGAAGGAGTCTTTCTCCGAGAGAAGAACATTGTTATCGGTAGTTGTTGGCACTCTATTTTTTTAAGCAAGAAGATTTTTAGGAACCGACATGGCTCGATTTCTAGAAGCAAAATGCTCCATGAGATGTTCAAGGCCAGTGTGTTTGATTTTATTCTGCTTTGTTTGCAGTGTTTCTTTTACTTTCTTTGTTTTTTTTTCCCTTGAAAAAAAAGTGAACCGTGAAGTAGTGAGGGATCACTGTACACGTTACCGGCCTTCTAGCGCGTCACAGTCCCAGGCGTAGAATCAAAATTTTAAAAATAGGGTCTGGAGGTCGTAAGTCGAGCTGGTTGTAAGTCGGATGTTACCTGTATACCATTACAGCAGGCGTTGCGACATGACTAAAAAGCAGAGGTCATCTGTGTAGAATCATTGTGGTGTCATCAATACTGTGCACACAAAGGAGTCCAAGATGGCGCCCGAGTAGGCAGCCGTCAGCAAGTGCTCTCATGAGCCTTGCTTTTGTTGTTGTGTTTGTCTTGTTTGGTGTTTTCTTTTGTCACTTTGTGTTGTTGTGCGTCATGTGGAATGGATACGGACTGTTTTTCAGCATTTTTGACCACATTCATCAAGGAGGAGACTGTTCTGAGCCGTTGCGCCTTTCCGGCAGCATGAATATGCCAGTACTGTTTTTGATTTGGGAGGAATGTCGGTGCCATTCATCGCTGGACACCACAGGGGCCATTGTGCATTTTTTGCACCTGTAATGGGCATCGTCTTCACAGCCCCACTTTGTTCAGCGGAAAGGTCGGTGCTGTTGGACAGTCTACGGCTGGATGGATGCATGGCTTGAGGAGCCCGCGATAAGAAGAAAGGAGCGTCAGCGCAGAGCGCCGATGCGTATGTGGAACTGTTGCGGCTTGGAATTGAAGCGGATTTATGTGGGACCGGAGGTGTGAGACAATCTCTTTTCGTCAATGCATGCGACAGCTTGTAGTCGACGTGCACATTCCACTATGATGTCCCTAATTCACCGGTGGAAAGACGATTTGATCGCTCCTCTTTCATCTAGAACTGCTTCATGTAACAAAGAGGGTACAGAAAGTGCTTAAGAATGAATGACTCTCTGTGTTGTCATATTATTTGTTATTTAGTTTTTTTGATTCTTTTGACTTCAAGACGGCACCGCGAGAGTGGCTGCCTTTCCAGCAGTTCATGAATTTTGTTTTTCTACTTTCATCACTTTGCTGCTGTGAAATGTAAATGTCTCCACTGCGAGACTAATAAAGGCAAATCCAATCCAATACAGTATATTGAGGCAGCTATTTTCAATGAGTCCTTCAAAGTCAAAGTTGCCCTTGAGGTTTTTCACACATCACTACCTTATTTGGGCCATGGCAAGAAAAGACACCAGACAGATGGCTGATGTGAAATTGATAAACAGTTGAGTTTGTGTTATTATTGCTGGTAGGCTGAACATGGCAGCAACATTTGATGACTTAGAAAACTCCAATAATTCAGCTCCCCAAGGTCAGAACTTGACCAAACATCTTGTGTGTTATGTTTATCCCGCCCTGAAGAAATTCAGAGGAACTGTTCCTCCCTGATTTTTACAGCTTTAATTGCCACTTTTGTCGTCATTTGGGGGACATGAAAGCAAAACAAACAAATGAGAATGTCTCGTTAATGGATGCTCAGCATTGTTGAAAACCCTCACGCTAAGACAGTAAAAGGGTAGAGCAGCATTGATGAGCAACACTTGAGTTGATAAATTATCACCAATTTGTGTGAAGAGGCGGCACAAGACTGATTGCAAATCACCGGGCTTCTTCCCGCACAGTTGTGGCCGACAATGCGCACATTGCACTTCCTCCCTTTATTTATTGATTTGTTTCAGGTCACAATAAAGTATTCTGGAAGAAAAAAAACATGAACGTGCTATGACTGAAAACTGGAGTTCACATGAATTCTGTTGAATAATGTTGGTCATGCAATACTGTATGGATCTGTTAATCAGATCAACACTACGGATACAATTTTGGATAATGATGATAATAATGAAGATGTTGAAAGAAAGAGCAATTTGCTCCAATTGCCTTGCATGGATAAATATCATTTGGTATTGTTGTAAAATACAATATATGTACCGAGTGCACCGTGCCTTGCCATTTGCTGTCTTTCACTGTGTATATACAGTAAAGTCTCGTTATATCGATATTCAAGGGAGTCCGAAAAAATATCGATATAACCGGGACTATCGATATATCCGACCCTGTTTGCATGTAATTTTCTCCGTGCGTGCATAGAAATAGTATCGATATAACCGGGACTATCGATATATCCGATATCGATATAACGAGACTTTACTGTAGCTCTATCTATATATACATCTACTGTGTAGGTCTGACTGTCTATCTATCTATCTATCTATCTATCTATCTATCTATCTATCTATCTATCTATCTATCTATCTATCTATCTATCTATCTATCTATCTATCTATCTATCTATCTATCTATCTATCTATATTACTCTCTCTATCCATCTATCCCACCCTCCCTCCAACCACCCATCCACCCATATACTTTTTTTGTAGTTTTGATTCCTTAATGAGTCTGCACAAAGCTTGAGCCGAGGCTGTTTCTTTCGGGTAATGTTGCCATGACAACCACACGCTCATAGAACCAAGTGTAACAACAAACGAATTCTGAATGTGAATGCTAAAAAGACGTCAGACACATGCTCGCGCACTTGGTTTACTCCCCGCCTTCTGTCATCACAAAAAGCTTGTTCAAGTGGAAATTATTGAAATAAATGGTGACTATGACCACACAACTGAAAAATGAATTCGGATGAAAAATGTTTCATTGCACGTTAATGTATTTCCCATTCGTCGATGCTTTTGAGAACGTCTGCTTCAAAACAATCACTTAAAGGACAACCGACGTCACTTTTTTGTTTTTTAACTGACATCAGAAAAACGTTTTATAGCATCTAAAATACCCAAAACACGCAGGATGATATTGTTATTCAAATGCAAAACACCAATAAAATGACTTAAAGTGTCTAAAAAGTGCTTCCATTTGAAAACGGAAATGGCCAGTTTCAGAAGGTCCCGCCTCCTTGTTAGTGACATCACGCCAAGACGTCTTGCCTTGCTCGAGAATCAAAACAATGGCTTCAGATTCGGAGAATATGCTTTCTTGTTATGCATCCAGTTATGAATATGATTCAAATAGTTTTGAAGAGGAAAGCATACATGTTTGCAATCGATTAAAGAAGGTTTTCTGGGTCGTTTTGATTGCCCAAGACTGATGTGTAGTGTCACAATAAATGCAGAAGATGGCGGCAGAGCTCTGTTGGAAATAGTTTTGTTTTGCAGTTTGGAATTTTTTTCAACAGAGTTGTCTCGGTGTAACATACAACGATTCACCATTGCATTATTTATGTGTTTACCTTCTAATTTCGCCATCAACACGGATCAACACGAAGTTTTCAGACCAAACAAAGTACCGCAAAATGCATTGAGGTGATGCAAGGTATGTCCTTTCTCAATCAGGGGCGTTCCTTCAGTGACGTAGGGTGAGGATTCGTCACCAACTCAAAACCAAGACTTTCGGAATATTCTGCACGAGTCTTAAAATGTAAAATATAGATGTATTCGGTGGAATCTTTGTAAAATACGCTCAGTAGAAGTCATTTGAAGCATTTTACAAATTATGGACACAACTTATCTGGAGACGTCGGTTGTCCTTCAAGCTTCGCAGACCACAGTCTCTGACCTTGCATTTACTTAATGGGCTGCTCATTCCCAAATACAGACGCTCCTTACTTACGAACGAGATACATTCCGAACAGTCGTTCGGAAGGTGAATTCATTCATAAGTTGATTCAACGCTATATTTTGTATGGGATATATGATTAAGGCTTGTATAATTCACCTATATTGGTTTGTAATGAAAAGTATATATATGCTCCATGTACAACCAAAGAGAATACTACATATGTTACGACAAAAATGTTTGGATGTACCGTTGTTCGTAACTCAAATGTTCGTAAGTAGGGGAGCGTCTATACCATTTATTGCTAAATGTACAAACGAGTGTCTCCTAATGCTTTCAACGTGCTGTGGTTATTATTTCAATGCATATTTTTGAAATGTATAATTTGGAGGGGAAAAAAAACATGTCTGCTACTACCTTTGTGTGAAGCCACACTGCACGCAAATTTGGCTCTGTCCTCTGATTGGATGAGCAGAGAATTCTAAGATCATATTCTGTACCTCTGCCATTGTAGTTATATACTACCTTATAAAACTTCACCATTCACAATAATTGCATGTGGTTACAGTAAAGTCTCGTTATATCGATACGCAAGGGAATCCGAAAAAATATCGATATAACCGGGACTATCGATATATCCGATCCTGTGGGGGGGGGGGGTGCGTAAATGCGGCATCTTTGTTATGGCATGTAATTTCATCATTGGGTTCATGGATTGCGTATCTAACATGTTTTTTGTACAGTAGTGAAGTGAAAAATAAAGTTGTGCATAAAATAAAAACGTCTTTACACTTTTTAATGACTATTTCCTTTCAAAAATGCAACCAACCAATGCTAAATCGTCAAGTTCTATTCACACGAAGCCACGAACGCCAGCATGTACAATCATATGAAAAACAGTGATTGTTGCAAACAATAAAGATATCTGGATGCAACACAATTAAATACTGTACATGGATGAAAAACCAAAACTGCAACGTTTACATAACTTACGTGACGTTCGAGAGTGGCTGAATAGAATCCCGGCGCGCAGCTGTGACGTTACAACAGCTTTTTGACTGACTCAAGAAACACAAAAAGTGATGTTGGTTGCCCTTTAATGCACAGTATGGAATGTACAGTCATTTTCAAAATCATGACGCTTCAGCAGACAAAACAACAAACATTGTTGCAAAAAACGCTTGCATTCATGTAACAGTACATGTACATAACACTGCAATTAGTATGTATGTAAGCTATTTAAAAAAGTCATCAATCTTCTTCTGCTTCCCATTTTTATATTTTAATATGAACACTTCCATCTTGTTTAACGTTTCTAAAAAACTGGATGCATTTTCTACGGATTCAAAGAAAGATCGCGTGTCCGCAACCCCTTGCAACGCTTTTGTCGAAGTTGCAAAAGGTGTGCATTCAGTCGCTTCTTCTTCATCGTCATCAGCATCATCATCATCACGGTACTGTGGCATACTTGGCTTTGACCTCCGCTGCGATATCCGCATCTGATGAGCTTGGGAATGTCGCAATGTCTTTGTCGACTGCGACATACGATGCAATGTCGGCGACTTTTAGCTTTTCAGCCAACACTGCAAGAGGAATGTTGTCGTCATCCTCTTCGTTAGCTGCAGATGTTTCCTCACTGCACCCTGGATTTTCAAATTTGCAGTGACGGAAGCAGTTCTTGATGGTGTTTTCGGACACCGTGCTCCACGCTTTGGAAATTGCTCTGATGGCATCCAAAACAGTCCATTGTTGAAGACACACGAGCAGCCGTCTGATACACACGAGCTGCCGTCTGAAAATGGCGTCTGCTCGGGAGAGCTGCTCACGTAACAAGACACGTGACCAAGTTGACCAATGGCGCGACGGATATATCGATGTAAACAACAAAAATGGCCGGCGGGGGATGAAAAGGAGCACCGTAATAACCGGATTATCGTAACAACCGGGTATCGTACTAAACGGTACTAATTATACATAAAAAGACTAGAAATGTGCAAGGGAAATGAAAATAATATCGTAATAAGCGGTACTATCGTTATAACCGATATCGATATAACGAGACTTTACTGTATTTACTTTTAAATCCAAATCAAAGGTCGAACTTGTCCACAAAGACTTGTGATGTGTTCCTTTTAGGTCCTTTTCCCTTGGGGGGTCTGTCGGCTGGTCCTGGTCTTTGGTGACATGGTGAATGAGCATGTATGGTGTACACTTTCATTGTGTGAGATGGCAAGTAAGTGGAGATGTAGCTCATTGGTAGAGCACATGCTTTGCGTGTATGATGTCCTGGGTTCAATCCCAGTCATCTGCAAATCATGTTTCCCCCCCAAAAAACGACCTTGCACTTTAAACTACGATCAGGCGTTTTTCGCCTGAAAAAAACACCTGGTTCCGAACAGGTTTGAGATGTTTGAAACCGGTTCCAGTTCAAGCCAGTTTCAAACAAGTATAACCAGTTTGAGCCAGTTCAAACCAGTTGTAACTGGTCAGAACCAGTTTTGGTTGGAACGGTCAGTTTTTAACTGGTTCCAGTTCAAACCGGTTTGAGACAGATGAAACCGATTTGAAACGGTTCGAACCAGTTAAGACCGTTTTGAACCAGTTTGAACTGGCTCCATTTCAAACCAGTTCAAACAATTCGGAACCGGTTTGAACCAGTCAAAACCGATTTGAACCAGTCGGAACCCGATCTGACTGGTTTGAACTGGCTCAAAACGGCCGGTTCAAACCAATTCACACCGGTCAGAACCGGTTTTACCCAGTTACAACTAGAATCAGTTACGACCGGTTTGAACCAGTTCAAACCGGTTTGAACGGGCTCAAACCGGTTCTGACGATTAAAACCGGTTTGAGCCAGATGAAACCGATTTGAAACGGTTCGAACCAGTTTGAACTGGCTCAAACCGGTCGTAACTGGTTGCATTTCAAACCGGTTCAAACCAGTCAGATCCAGTTCAAACCAGTCAGATCGGGTTCCGACTGGTTCAAATCGGTTTTGACAGTCGAAACCGGTTTGAACTGGTTCAAACCGGTCTTAACTGGTACCAATTCAAACTTGTTTGAACCAGTTCCAACCGGTTCAAACCAGTTCCGGCCAGTTCAAACCGGTTTGTATCGGTTCTGACCAGTTCAATATGGTTCTGAACAGTTCAAACCAGTTCTGATCGGTTTGAGCCAGTTCAAACCAGTCAGAACCCGTTCTGACCAGTTCAAACCGGTTTAAACCAGTTCTGACCAGTTCAAACCAGTTCAAACCGGTTTTAACTGGTCAGAACCGGTTTGGACTGGTCAGAACCAGTTCTGACTGGTTTGAGCTGGTCAGAACCGGTTTGAACTGGTTGACTGGTTCAAACCAGTTTGAACTGGTTCAAACCGGTCTTAACTGGGACCAATTCAAACAGTTCAAACCAGTCAGTTCTGACGTTCAAACCGGTTCTGTTCAGTTCTAAAACCAGTTAAAACCGGTTTGAACTGGTCGGAACCGGTACAAACCGGTTCGAACCAGTTTGAACTGGCCGGAACTGACCAGTTCAAACCGGTTTGAACCAGTCAGAACCGGTTCTGACCAGTCCAAACTGGTTCTGAACCGGTCGTCACTAATTCCAGTTTAAACCGGTTTGAACTGGTTTTAACCAGTTTGAACCAGTTTAAACTGGAAGCAGTTAAAACCGGTTTGAGCCAGTTCAAACAGGTCTGAACCGGTTCAACCCGGTTTGAACTGGTCAGGACCGGTTCTGACTGGTTCGAACCGGTCGTAAATGCTACCAATTCAAACTTGGTTGAACCAGTTCCAAACCAGAACCGTTTGGAACCGGTTCTGGTTTGGACCTGTCAAAACCGGTTCCGACCAGTTCAAATCAGCTATAACTGGTTCCATTTCAAACTGGTTCAAACCGGTTTCAGTCACTTCAAACCGTTTTGAACCAGTTCAAACCGGTCATAACTGGTTCCATTTCTAACCGGTTCAAACTGGAAGCAGTTGAAACCGGTCGGAAGCAGTTCTGGTTGGACCCGGTCAGAACCTGTTCTGACCAGTTGAAACTGGCTGTCACTGGTTCCAGTTCAAACCGGTTTCAGCGAGTTCAAACCGGTTTCAGGCAGTTCAAACTGGTTTGAACAGGTTCAAACCGGTCGCAACTGGTTCCAGTTCAAACCGGTTTCGTAGTTTAAAATGCATGGTTGTTTTTTTTTTTTTTTTTTGGGGGGGGGGGGTCTTGATGTCATGATGACGGGGATCGAACCCAGGACTTCATACATGCAAAGCATGCGCTCTACCAATGGGCTACCACTCCACTTACGTGCCACCTTACATATTGAAAGTGTGCACCATACATACTCATTCAACACGTCTACGAAGACCAGGACCAGCCGGCAGTAAGATGATTCCCCGTTCAGCCATTCCATTCCATTTTCAGTACCGCTTATTCCTCATTCGGGTCACGGGTGTGCTGGAGCCTATCTCAGCTGTCTTCGGGCACGAGGCGGGGGACACCCTGAATTGGTTGCCAGCCAATCGCAGTATAACAGTGACAACAGTCACTCTCACACACACCGAGGGACAATTTGGAGTGGTCAATTTGCCTGCCATGCATGTTTTTGGAGTGTGGTAGGAAACCGGAGGACCCGGAGAAAACCCACTAATAACTAGCTAATAGATAACAAATAATAGAGCAAATGACGCTAGTGTCTAAGGACACACTACTTATTCACATTTTTTTCTAGAACAATGCATCACTATGTGCTGTATATTTGAATTTCTCAATTGGTTTCACCATTCTAAATTAATGCCCGAGTTTCATTATGATAAAATATGGATGTAAAAATATCCAGCATTATTATTTATTTCATTGTATTTCTTTTATCCAAATGACCCAGGAAACTGAGAGGGAACACAATAGTTGAAAATAAATAATAAGCCCGCAAGTATAAAAAAAACAAATCACAAATTATTTTCAAAATGTTAGATACTGTATTGTATCAGTGTCTGAAACTCATGACAAAAAGTTAGTGGACACCCGGGCAGACAACTCTGAAAAGATGCCGGCCCGGCCATTAAAGTCAAAGTCAAAGTCAGCTTTATTGTCAAATATGCTAATATGCATGACATACAGCACAGATGAAATTAATGTCCTCTCGGACCCAGCGTGCAAGACATGCAAGGCACTTATAACGTGGCTAAAAAAGACATACAATTGACAACAGACAATACATGTAATTTCTGTATGTAAAGTGAGGTAGTGTCGTATGGAAAGTGAGGTAGTGACGTATGTAAAGTGAGGTAGTGACATATGTTAAGTGAGGAAGTGACGTACATAAAGTGACGTAATGTCGTAATTGCAAAAACAAACAACTAGAAAGGGTTGAAGTGAGGTCTTGTCTAATGAGAAATAACCAAAAATAGAGTTCAGGATGATCATACAGCATGTAGCGTGTACTCAGAGTTCGGTGAGTGTGGCAGTGGGAAGGGGCAGGCTGGGCAGGGCTGGGAGGGAGTTGAGTCATTAAGTTGCCTGCCCGATTTTTCACACCTTAAAACACATAAAGACATGTAATCGCCCCAAAAAAATGTAAAGGTCTTTTTTAAAATTAAGGCAGTACCAACCACAAATGCAACCTTGCCTAATTTAGGGTAAACATACCTTGCTGAAGATTTTGCTCCAGCTGTCGCATAGCGTCATGGCGCACACTGCAACGTTTGCGTTGTGTTGCCTGCTTAACACTCCGAGGACTCCACTTTCTCAGCGGCTTTCAAAAGTCTGAAGTATACTTTTAAGTCAGGGTGTAGTCCGAAACAGGCTTCTGATTGGCTGCCGGTGCCGAGTATGCAAATTGCCAAACAAACGTTCGAAGATGTGAAAAATTATGACACATAATGTTTGTTAAATCCGCTCGCAAATTGCCAAACGAACGTTCGTTTGGCAATTTGCATACTCGGCACCGGCAGCCAATCAGAAGCATGCTTCGGACTACACCCTGACTCAAAAATGTACTTCAGAGTTTTGAAACCCGCTGAGAAAGTGCAGTCAACGTGGCTTGTAGCGATTTGTGGCTTTTGAGTGATTGAGTAAAACAAAGGAAGTACCTACCACAAATGATCCCTTGCTTAATTTATGGTAAATATCCCTTGCTGAAGAATTTGCTCCATTTGTCATCATGGTGCACAATGCAATGTTTGCGTTACGTTGTCCGCTAAACGAACGTTCGTTTGGCAATTTTCATACTCGGCACGGCAGCCAATCAGAAGCCTGTTTCGTGCTTCGGACGATACCGTGACTGTAAAGTGTACTTGAGAGTTTTGAAAGGCGCTTAGAAAGAGGAGTCCACATGGCTTGTAGTGGTTTGCTTGTCGGTTTTGCTTTATGGAATAAAACAAAGGTTTGATTTGAAAAAAAAAATCTATTTTTTTTCTTGAAGAAGTTGTCGGCCACCTGGGCCGAGACGTTTTGAAAGTTGCACACCCCGGGCCTCCGGGGAGACGTTATTTCAAACACTGATTGTATGTATGAAAAAAAACTAAACCCGGAAGAATTAAAAAAAATATATATATATATCAGGATGTCAGTAAACATTACCCTAAAAATAATATTTTTTTCCAAAACCAAAACAAAATAAAATGAGATTGAAATGTGAGTGTTTCAGCCCTTTTGCAAATAACATCCAAAAATCATCAGCCCACATCATAACATTGATGGCCCCATCAAATCCACAAGGCCCAAACTATGCAAGTGGCTTCAATCGGAGGAACCTGAACGACTCCATGCACCATTTACCATATGTGAAATGTTGCCTACATTTAATTAGCTGAGGTTGTGAGGTCGTTCTCTCCATGGCAACGGTGCTCGTCAGGGTAGAGATGCTGGAAGCAGATGGACTCGACCGACGGGGATGATTGCTGTGAAAAAAAAGAGGGGGGAGCAATTGTTAGGCAAGAGTCACAGTAAAAAAAATGATTCCAACCCACACCCCGCCTTCACTTCAACATTTCCAAGGTAATGCAGAAAAAAATGTTGCAGAGGCAATTGAGGCCATATCGAATGTCACTTCCACATTATCTGGCAGTGAGAATGACACACTTCGTCACCGCAAGACTCGGTCACAGCACAAATTGTTGGCCTGTTTCGAGTGAAAGACGGTGTCAACAGACAACAGAGCGGCTGCCCACATTGTAATGAAACGATGTGCATTGCGGCTGCCTTGGCTGTATTTGTTGACAGGCGAGGGATTTGTTTAATCATTTCTCAGCATGCTTCTCCCCCTACCCGTGCATGCGTTGAGAATTTCAATGACATTTCTCACTATGCTTTAAATATCTCATTGATGCTGGTAATCACCTCGGAGGCTGTCTGTGCATGTAATTTGTTTTATTTGATACCTTCTCACTTGCACAGCTAACCTTTAGGAAGGTTAGCAATAGGAATCGCTTCATCCAAGTGATACCTTGGCTTACGAACTTAATTGGTTCCCATACAGAGTGTGAAAATATTTCCCATAGGAAACCATTAAAATGAGAATAATCCGTTCCCAGGTCCCCATAAACATAATTTTCTACTTTCTAATTTTCTAAGCCTGAAAACTACACAAAATATACCATATTTTATTTCTTTAATTATAACACTAGCGTATTATAATTAAAGAAATAAACTATACTGTATAATAAAGTCATTTTATTGACCTTTGTGATGGTCGTTGATGGTTTGATGGAATGGATAGCTTTTTGCATGAAGTGTCTCAAAGAGCTCTGGGTTGTACATATTGGAAATTGTGATATTTCAACAGCAACAGATGCAAGCAGACACACTAGAACATCATTAATAGCTGGTTCCCTTGCTTGTCTTTTCATTTCAAATTGAACTGATGGCTAGTGCGGGTTATTTGTGGAGCCTGATTGATGGGAGTTTTGACCTTGACAAGTCCAAATTTCACTGTTTTCTATCCATTTTGTCACTCTCTCTGTGTCGTCTGCCTGTCTCTTAAATGTTTAAACCACCTCCCCTCACTGCTACGACTTGACCAATCACGTGGCTTAACCAACGACTGAGGGCTGGAAATAGAGGACCAAAACAAGCCGGCTGCCATTTTCTTTTAGAATGGGCTCGTTCACGAATGACACATTGTGGCAGCTCCGTGTGTATCCTGAAAAATAGTTCGTATGCCAAGGTAAAATTGTCATAAATTTAACATTCGTAAACTGACAAGTTCATAAGCCAAGGGGTTCGTAAACCGAGGTATCACTGTACAAATATCCACTCCCCAGCTAATGCGCTGTCCAACGACTGGGAGATTTAACAGTCTGATTGCGTTTTGGAAATTTTTTAACTGCTAGAAAGCATAGAGTTGTCTGCGTTGTTTCTTACACCGTGCGGACACAGCACATATTGCATTTGATAAGGTCTGTAGAAAATGTGTCAAACTATTCGTGAATGTCGTCATCCCAAATTTATGTCTGACTGCTCACCCGACAGTCTTGAATATTTTTCTATTTCCCATCCTGACTTACACAAGGCTGCGATATACATCTATAATATCAGAACCACCATAGCATGAAGTCTATGCAAAGATAAATAAAATGACATAAATACAAGATTAGAGCCAGTCTGGTGAAAGAAAAACAAAACAAAACGATGGACGACTCCTTCACGCTAATAAAGCAGGCACTGGAGCTTGAGAAAAGGGAGACTGTAATCTACCTTCCCGCAGGCAACGTTTGTAATGTAATTCCCGGGACCCCCCCAACCCCCTTTGTCCCTGGAGGATGGCCAATAAGCGCACCAAACAAATACAAGTGAGGGAATGCATCAAATCTCAGGTTATCCCTTTCTGATGCCTTCTCGTCTGGGCAGCCATTGTGGACTCGAAAAAAGACAAAAACCATTTGATCCTCAAGATTTTCTCTTCTTCCCTTCACAGGTAATTTGACTGGGGGAAATTATCGATCCATCGATTGATCGATCTATCCATCCATCTATCTAGCGAACTATCTAGTGAGCTATGTAGCTAGCTAGGTTATTACCTAGCTATCTACCTACCTACCTACCTGGCTTGCTAGCTAGCTATCTACCTAGCTATCAACGTATCTAGCTAGCTACCTAAATCAATATGTATTGTATCTATCTATCTGCCTGTCTAAACCAACAAATCTGGTAGAGTATTGATACTTGTCTTGCTGTTGATTCATACCTCAATGATGAGTGAATGATCTTCGTCATCACAATTAACATAAATTCTTGGTGGGGGGGGGGCACCGCCGCCCTTGGCAGGCCTTCGACTGCAGACAGCAATAAGTGTACTAAAAATAGAGACCGACATTGTTATGTATGGCACCAAAACACTGTGTGGGCAGACTATTGCATTTCATAACAGGAAAAGGAGAAAGCGATTGTTTGGGTTTTTTTTTTTTTTTTTTTTGTGATTCGACACAGTCATGGAATGAATTAGCCTTCTGCTTGGAGTTTTGCACACTGCATTCATCATTGATTCATTGAATTATTTACAAATGTGTTCTTTTAGTTTTTACAGCTGGTTTTCGACCTATCATTTCTTCCTGTTGTTTTTGTGACAAAGACTTCACGGCTTGTCATAGCAGATACCAGATAACATGCTGTTACACTACAATGCTTTAGGTGGCGCCCCAAGCTAGTTGGGTAATTAATCACCCCACAGTGTTCCTATTCCCGTGACTCCGAGGGTGTGAGCAATATCCAGGTTCCAGTTCCTGCTCACTGTTCATTTTTGGAACAATGTCCTATTGCCTTAGCTCCTGATTCTTTACACTCGGTGCCCCCAAGTTATCGCGTCAAATCAAATTCTAATGTGGCATGAATATGCTGATTTTTTCAGAAATAAGAAGTCCAAGATGGCGCTTGAGTAGGCAGCTGTCGACAAGTGCTCTCACGAACCTTGCGTTTTTAGTTGTTTTTGTGTTTTATTTTGTTACTTCATGTTGTTGTGCGTCACATGGACCAGACGCGGATTGTTTTTCAGTATTTTTGGCCACAACATTCATCAAGGAGGAGACTGCGTTGAGCGCTTGCGCCTTCTCAGCCGCACGAATATGCCGGCACTGTTTTTGATTGGGGGAATGTCGGTGCCATTTGAATGTCATCCAGTGACGTGCGGTGAGGTTCATGGCTGGTGAGGCACTGACGTCATCACAGTCAGATTTACAAACGAACTCTACGGAGTAGCTTATTCACCATTCGATTGGCAACAGTTAATGTGTTTTGTTTAAAATGTCATGTCAGCAGTCTTTATATATACAAACTGTAGCATAGGAAAAAAAGAATTAAAAAAACGTTATCGTGTTACCTTTACTTATAAATGAAGTCCATGCACCGCTCTTTCTGAAGAAACTTCTTTGTACAAGCCTTCCTTAGCTTTCTTCAGTTTTAAAAGTCTCTCTGTGTCAAGAGGCAGAGAGACAAGGCAGTAAAAGCAGAAAAGGCGATTTCTTGCTGGACTTCCACACAGCCAGCCTTTTCGTGTGTACCAGTCCGTCTTCTGTCCTGTTGTCTGAAGCAAACCTTTTAGCTCCGGTGTTGGTCTTCCTTTAATTATTATCTCCTGCTTCGATTGAAAGTCCAGTCGAGAAAATTCTTTCAATTTAGATATGTAATTCTCCATTCTGAAAAGAAGGCCAAGCAACACGAAAAAAATTATTGGATGGTTGCACTTAACTTGCTAACTGTTTACAGTAGCTGGCTGTCACTAATTCTATTATTCTGCAGCCGAGGGGTTGCAAGAAGAATCTCTGGAATCACCAGCGCCCCCTGTCATGAGGCAGGAGAAATGTGTGCCTCACCGATGCACACAGTTTTGATAAAAATAAAATAAACACTGTAGTACAATTTAGTTCATATACTAAAAGTGTTTCACACTTTAATAGCGATATGCAGAGAGACATCAATGCAGTCTCACTGCAGAGCAAGCCAGCACAGTTAGCATAGTCATTGCGCGATCCATGGTGAGGCTCAGCCGGCTGCTGCCTCACCGCTCGTCTCGGTAAATGTGAAAATTCAGCGATTTTGAAAACAAATCCAGAAATTGTGAAGTTAAATGGAAAAGAACTTTAAAGTACAAATCACTCAATAAATATAACTGTTGAATTTATTTTTCATTTGATATTTCCATGACGACACGGTCTCACCTGCCTCCCCTGACTGCACGTCACTGATGTCATCGCTGGACAGCTCTGGGGCCATTGTGCTTTTTTGCGCCTCCATATTTATTCCATATTATTATTATTATATATTTATTATTATTATTTATGATTTATTCTCATTATTATAGCGTATAGTTTAGCTTTTTTGATTGTTGCTGTGATGATGACCATTTTGTGTTTGGGAGCCTTTTACTGAGCGAGTTGCTTGTTCTGTAGCCACAAAGGGACATATGTCTTCTTGTGCCGGTCCCAAGCCCGGATAAATACAGAGGGTTGTGCCAGGAAGGGCATCCGACGTAAAAGCTTGGCCAAAACAAACAAAACAAATGCGGATCAAACCTCTGACGATGGAGGTTACTGATTCGCTGTGGCGAGCCCCGTGAAGGGAAAAGCCGAAAGGAAAAGAAGAAGTGGGCAGAATTTTCACAGCCCCGCTTTGTTCCCCAAAAAGACCGAAGAGTCTGCGGTTGGAGGGATGCACGGCTTAAGGGGCCCATGATGAGAAGAAAGGAGCGTCAGAGCATCGCACTGATGTGTAAATGGAACTGTCGCGGCTTGGAATTGAAGCGGATTTACGTGGCACAGCAGATGTGAGACGATCTCTTTTCATCAATGGATGTTACAGCTGCATGTTTGCTTTCAAAACTTAGGTTGTAGCAGAAGTACACATTCCACCATGACGTCCCTCATCCACTGGTGAAAAAGATGCTTTGATCTCTCTTTCATCTAGAACTGCTTCATACAACTAAGAGTGCAGAAAGTGCTTAAGATTGAAGACTGTATTTTGTGTCGTGTCACATTATTTGTTATTTTGTTGTTTTTGACCTCATGAAGGCGCCGCGGAAGTGGCTGCCTTTACAGCTGTTCCTGTATTTCGTTTTTGCCACTGTGAAGTGGCTGCCTTTACAGCTGTTCCTGTATTTCGTTTTTGCCACTGTGAAATGTAAATTTCTCCACTGCGAGACAAAGGCTCATTTTCTTTTGTGCATAGAACTGTGTTCGTCTTTTGCCCCCCCCCCCCCCCCCCCCCACACACACACACACACACACACACACCCCCTTTCAATTTTGCTGCTTTAGATTGCAAATTTCCCCATTGTGGAACTATTAAAGGCTTTCTTATTCTGATTTAATCTAATAAATGAGTCGCTGTATTTCATCAATTTGAATTCAACAGCACACCGGTGTATAAGAGACAATTATCACCTTTCAGTTTTCCTGATGCTATTTTTATTTGTTTTTATACAAAATCATCACTATTTACTTTGGCAGTCGATGGCATCACAGGGGTGGCACTTGATTGCACCTCAGACCTTTGGAAGAGGGTTGGTGAGGGGTGGGGGGTATCACGCTGCTTTTACGCACGCTTTCCCCTTTATGGAATAGGAGGAGCTTGTTGCATCGGGATGCTGCTCGATGCAGCAGTCCTGTCAAAACCATCCGTGTCCTCCCCCTCATCCCCCGACCCCTCTGCCTACCTCTCCATCTAGAGCAGCCCCGTTATCACTTTCATCTACGCACCCTGGCTCTTGGCTCCCCCAGCCCTGACGCATGCCTCAAAATGAGTCGCATCACCCGGAGACTGCGCGCAGGTGCTACATAGGTAAGATTGTTTGCGTATGAATGACTCAAAAGGATTTTTATGGTAAAAGTGAAGCTTTAGGAAGTGGCTTATCCCTTTGTCTCTTGATGACTAACGCGCGGCTGCTTTGTGCATGCAGACGTATTCACTAGAATAAAAAAAAAAAGATACGACGGGAAAAAAAAAGCATGCCTTTTACTGTTCGCTCAACTTTTTTGGGTGTATTTAATTTGTCAACTCTGAACTACAGTGAATCATCTTGCATGTGGAAACTATTAAAGGAATCTGTATTTCTTATTTGTAGGAATCCATTCCAGACTGACCATCGCAATGCATCTCACGGCCGCACTCTTGTTTGTAGCCGTAACAGGCGTCGCCGGAGGTAATTCGATTAGACGATAAGTCACATTGTCAACTCTATGGGCTTTTGTATTCTTATTGCTGTTATACGACAGCATGAATAAAACAACACATCTCTTTTTTCCTCTCATGAGGTTGGGGATGCAGCTGCAACGCCGAGAATGGCTTTTGTGAGAAGACGGGAAAGTGCAGGTAGCGATGCTTGCGATTAAAAAAACAACAACAAAACTCATATCCTGTGTTTTTAATATATCACCTGGAGAGCCGTTTGATCGTTTCTCTTCCATCAATTGCCAAACCGACATTTTGTTTGCTCAAACAATGGATTTTCTGGTTATAATCAAAGCCTCATCTCATCACAGCACACTGGCATTATGGGGACAGGAGCAACATGGGTGTATTAATAGTTCAGGATTGTTCCCAATTATGTATTTTTTTTCGCAGGTGCAAACCAGGCTGGCAGGGAGAGCACTGCGAGCGCTGTATCCCCTTCCCGGGCTGCCTACATGGCTCCTGTGAGAAAGCGTGGCAGTGTGTCTGTCAGCAGGGCTGGGTGGGCAGCCTTTGTGACCAAGGTGAGATCTCGTTAAGTATCACACATACAGAGGCAGACGAGCTTGTGATTTATTTTTAGATTGGGGGATGGAGAGGTGAGTGAAGGTTGCTAAAGGTCACCTTGGTCGTGAAACAAAAGTACTTGAGAACACATTCCCCCATTATAAGGTATGTGATTTGGGAGTTACAGCAGAGAATGTCATAGCGGTGGAGTGGAAATAAAGGACACAAGGAGAGATGGTGCCAAGTATGTGGGAGGTGGAGAGAAATTTTTAATAAAAGGAATAGAGAGCCAGATCCAAAGAGAATGCGTTTTTATGCCTGTGTGTGCGTGTCTGTGTGTGTGTCGTTGCAGATACTCGCCTGTGCTCGTCACAGCCTTGTTCTGGGAATGCCACCTGCATAGAGACCGGAGAGGGGGGATACTTGTGCGTCTGTCCCCAAGGTTTTGCTGGACCAACCTGTCAGTTGAGGAGGAACATCTGTCTTATGGATGGGTACACTAATTCATTAATTTTTTTAGTTGAATTTTTAAACACAATTAGTACCTCGAACTACAGAGCCCAATCTGTTGCTTTAACTCATTCACTGCCACTCTCGAATTTGGGAATTGAAAAGCATGACATGGAGCGGCATTCCTGAATTTGTTCAGGTTTTGTTTTTTTCTTGGGGGAGGTGCATTTCAAGCTTTGGTCAGACATCTGGCAATGTTTTTTACTTCCCACGAGGCAACAACATTTACCTTTCGTACAGCCACCCCCACTTTCAAGACAGATAACTCTACTACAACCAAGTAAGATTGAAATAGTTGTTTTTTTTCCTGATGAAAGAAGAGAGTATAGGGTTTCTTACGCTGCATTGAATGTTTAAGTAGTCCTAAAACTCAATATTCTGGGGGTCCTACAATTTGAGTGAAAATGACAAAAACCTTGGCACTGTAGTGGACACATATTTGCACATCGTCTGGCAGTGAATGGCTTAATTGTACAGGAATTTCTATTTAACTCATTCACTGCTAGACAAGTGGAAAGAAGAAACCTTAGTCTCTCTTCTTGAGCTGGAAATGAGGGCGGCTGTCCAAAATACAATGCAATACATACATATGAACAACAGCTGAAGCTGGAGCAAAGCACTAACACGGGGGATGCTGTCCCCGTGTGGAAAAGAATAAAAATGGCCAGAGGCTATGGCCAGCGTTGTATCAACACCCAAAAATGAAAAAACAAAACCTAGCATACGGCAGCTTTCCAGTCATCAACGTAGCCATCTACGATCATCCCGAAAAATAAAATCAAAAGTCCATTCTTTGCTATTTTTTTGTCATACTATGACTTGACAATAGTGCATGATAAAAAACTGCTGTCTCTGACCCCATGTTTTGTATTCAAGAAACCCCTACCTTAAAAATGTGTGAGTCAATTTATGCCATTAGCACGTAGGCGCCACTCCTGTGTTAAATTTAAAGGGCGCTGCTTCCATTGGCCAAGTAGCAAGTCAGCTGTGATCACTCCCACAATGGCGCAAACGTCCGTTTCCAACAGCTTTCATCTACTAACCTTATGACAATAAAGTTCCAGATGCCCCTTCTAAAAAGAAATAACACTCCATTTGAGTCATCCATATGAGTGCTCAGCTGTGACAATCGTGGCTCACCAAAAGGAAGATTGTTTCTGCTCCAAAGCAAAATAATAATAATAATAATAATATGTGATGCCGACTGAAATCAGATTTACTGAGGCTAGGTTTTCACTCCCTGATATTCTTACAGATTTCAAATTTTGAACCACCTTGAGATTACCTCTGTCCGTGGTAAAATGAAATATTTGTCACCTTATTAGTTCAGGAACCTAGAATTCTACTGTTCTTTACTGATTAACAAATAGAACTCGTTTGGTTTTTGCATCGTCGTCATGAGGCATACAGCGCCCATTTGAACTCCCAATCTAAAAAAATAAAATAAAATAATAATAATGGTTCCAGATTAAGGGTTATTGTCGTTCCCATAGAAGTCCAATTGGATTTGGTTTACTGATTCCTTCAGTTCTCAGTCTCTTGAGGATGACGAATCAACATGAACTGAATTGAATTTGGATATCAGTTGACCAGAAAAAGCGAGAACTGAAGTCGGAATTTGACAACAGAGTGTTTTGCCAAACGTCTTTGGTCCCTCTGAAGGCGACCATTTTATTTATTATTCCAGGACACAAATGGACCTCAGGGACAAAAGGCCTCACCAAAGTAATAGTATCATCATAAATAAGACATGATAAATAAGTATGGAGGACATGAATAAAGGCTAATCTAATCTAATTCCTTAATGTCAATGGTACATTCTCAGGAACAACTGTGAGACAATGTGCAAAGTATCAAGAAGACAGTGGTTCAAGTGAGTACAGAGCTGGAGCTACAATGATTCTAACGGGATGCTGTTCCACAGGGTTGTGCAAAATTGCAAAGAGGCACTATACAGTTAGATTCTCGTTACAGTTTAGAGAGTTAATGGTGACGGGGAAAGAATGTTTGCTGGATTTGTTGGTAGCGGTAGTGGATCAGTAGCGCCAGCCTGAAGGGAGTAGCAGGAAAAGATGGTAGGCAGGGTCCAGTAGGATTTTTGGCGCTGTCTTGATTCTTGCAGTGTGCAAGGCCTCGAGAGTGGGAAGGGCGGTGCCAATGATTTTTTTCCGCCGCCCTAACTGTCCTTTCAGGTTGAGGTATACTTTCTTTGTATTGAAGACACTACGTCTGTGTAAGCTCTCAGTCGTACAGGAGTGGTCCATCGATGAAAAGGTTTCTTCAGCCGTCATCTGTACTTCTTTCAAGTACAGATGACGGCTGAAGAAACCTTTTCATCTATTGAAGACAGTATTAGAAGAAGAATACTGTAATTATTAAGCTTGAGGAGAGAATATGTGCTTGCCCCAAACCTTGACACATCAATGAGATGGCATGTTGACGCAGTCTTCAAAATGCTGTGTGTCAGTCGGGGAGCCTCCCCGTGAACCCAAGCCAAGAACCCTCCCCCCCCGATCCAATATCTTTCACATGCATGTCAGAGTGCTGGTATACACTGAATCTTATTATACTAAAAATTAGATGTGATGACCTTCACTTGGCATTCACGGCGCTTGGTCTTCATTTAAACATCTTATTCCGAAGTCAATGACCCCCAACACAAACACGAGACACAATAGCAATGCGTCGGGAAGATGCAGTATTAGTCACACGCAGGCAGCAACGCCCCCGGTGCAAAGGGCCGTGACTCATTGATTCTGCTCCAACATTAAATGTTTTCAAAGTGTGGCCGCTTTATAATGGATCCAGAGTCACAAATATGTAATTTGCTGTGGTTTTTATTTCAGGTAATGTGATTGTAACCTGTCTCTGGGTAGATTAGTTACTGTTAAATTAACTTCTGTGGGGGGTTTTGCATAAATATCAAGTTAGCTTATTATTTTAAGTGAAATGGACTAAATTGTGAAATTGAAAAGGTTCCAAGATAGGGCCCCTGAGGCACCTCATAAAACAGCCTTCTGTTTATAAAAGCAGACCATGACCAAAAATGAAGGTGTGATACGATCAAAAACTCAATGATTGAATTGTAAATTCATCAGTATGAAATGTGCAAAATATTCAAGACATCTTTGAAACCAAAACAACACAGAAAAAATACTGTTTTTTTTTTTAACAAGTCAAGAATATTGTAGACAGACTGACGGGCAAGGCTTATAAAGTGAACCGACTGATGTGACAAATTGAACACATGACAGAAATAAAGAATGAAGAACGAATCGGATGAGAACTGAGGCAGGAAAGAGGTGACAAGAACCTCTTGCTTGCTGGATTCAAAATCAATATGTTCTTTCTACCGATCAACCTATCTTTCTGTTTGGCTATCAATCCCTCCATCCACAGTATTGACTTAACCATCCAAACATATGTCTGCCCGTCCATCCAACTTTTTTTTTTACCAATTATGCAAAACCCCACAAGAAACGTGTAGATGATAGTAGCTGAATTTAGTACGAGGGGGGCAACTGAAGAATCAGGGGGCCGAATATACTGCCCTTAGGAGCATCATTAACTTGCACATGATCTTTAACTCATTCACTGCCATTCCCAAATGTATTTGAGAATTGAAAATATGTATTATATGTATGTAAATATGTAACGTAGAGTGTCATTCCCAAATTTATTCAGGTATTGGTTTTTCGTGCATGGGTGCCAATAAAGCCACCTCTGCCGATGTTTTTCCTTTCCAGGAGGGGGCAGGATTTCCCTTTTTTCCATGTTAGCGCTTTGTTCCAGCTTCAGCTGTTGTTCAAGCGCGATATAAACCAATATGTATGTATTGCATTTTATTGTATTTTGGACAGCCGCCCTCATTTCTGTACTGGTAGAGACTAATCGTTTTGCTGAATAAACTAGGCAGGATTTCGGAACTCTTTTCATAGCCAGCATCAACAATACCATATCGAAGATACATTTTTAAAAAGTAGTGTATTTTCCAGTGTATAAGGCGCACCGCAGTATAAGGCACACCCCCAATGAATGGTGTATTTTCAAACTTGTTCCATATATAAGGCGCACCGGAGTATATTATTGTGCCGGTCCCAAGCCCGGATAAATACAGAGGGTTGTGTCAGGAAGGGCATCCGACGTCAAAGCTTGGCCAAAACAAACATCTGAATCAATCCTCTGAAGATGGAGGACACTGATTCGTTGTGGCAACACATTGAAGGGAAAAGCCGAAAGGAAAAGAAGAAGACTGGAGTACAAGGCACACCTTCAACGAATGAAAAAAGTTTTCCAAATAAAATATATAAATATATAAGTTTTCCAATTATAAGGCGCTACAGTAGAAGCTAGGGTTACGCACTACTTCTACAGGAGGAAGTGGAGTCGGTGGCAGCTGTCTAGTTGCAAGACGTGTTGTGGCTCAATATGACTCCACATAAGGCGCACCTGCGTATAAGGCGCGGGGTCATCTTGTGAAGAAAATCAAGGCTTTTGAGTGCGCCTTATACACTGGAAAATACGGTAGTCTGAAAAAGGAACGTTTTTCACCCAAGAAAATTGTTGGGGAAGGGGTTAAGGGAAACACAAAATGAAACAAAAGGGACCTTAGGACATGAGCTTGAGACACCTCACAAAACAGGCAAATGAAGGTGAGGGATAAAGCAATTTTTCAAATTTCTAGGATTTTATTTGTATTTTTTAGGATTGCGTTGAACATACAGACAACGATTCACGGTGACTCTTGGTGGGGATCAAAAGAACCCTTTATCTCAGACGAATCTATCCACTAAACTGTCGGCGCACACCTTCCTGACCAATATCTTCTCCATTCTGTCCTCCAGCTCTCCTTGCCAGAACGGAGGTACTTGTACCGAAACGGATGCCACCTTGGAAGCTTCCTGTTTATGCAGCGCTGGATTTTCTGGAAAATTCTGCGAGATCACGCCTGACATCTGTCATTCCAATCCGTGTCAAAATGGTGGCAACTGCACAGACCACGGCGCGACCTTCACATGCTCCTGCCCGCCGGGCTTCATCGGTTCGACTTGCAACGACACTGGCAACTTCTCCGCATGCGCCGCCGCACCCTGCGCCAACGGGGCCACGTGTGTCGGACAATCTGATGGAAATTTCCGCTGCATTTGCCCCAAATGGTTTTCGGGCAAGCTGTGTTCCGCGCAACACCGTCCCAAAAACAAGCCCAAGCAGCTTGCGGCTAAGCCCGCCGAGCACAGGGTGTTTTCGCTAACTCCGCAGCATTACTCGCTTCCTGCCCACGCCTTCCACAAGCTTCTCCAACCGCCCGAGAGGGATCTGCTCAAGATCACGCTTAAAGAGACGGTCCACCACTCCCCCGGCGTGCTCTCCAGTCACGGTCAGCTGGTGTGTTTCGGCATGCTGGCCCTGCTCACCTGCCTGGTCATTCTGGCCACTTCGGGCATCGTGCTGTTTGGCCGATGTGAGGCGTGGCTGGTCAACGCCAACTACAGCAAGCTCGTGCGGCAGCAGCGCGAGCACCTGCTGAAAGAGGCGGGCGGGTCGTGCCACGAGGACACGGAACACTCGGTGAACATCATCTTGCCAGAGAAGATCCGACTCAACAACTTTGGGAGGCACTATACCTCCATCTGACCTTTGGAAGGTGCTTGCAGTGAATGTCGAGCAGACCTTGTCCATATCCGTTTGAATGTAAAGTCCAGCACAAACGTGGCACTTGATTGTCAGTACTTTAACGCAGGGATTCTCAAACTTTTGCGGTCCAGAGACCCCCCCTTACAGGGCGCAACCTTTCTCCAAGGACTCCCTCATAATACCAATTCATTCGCTGCCATTCCCAAATTTATTCGGGAATTGAAAAGTGTGACGTGGAGCGCCATTCCTGCATTTGTTCGGGTTTTTGTTTTTCTGCCGATAAAGCGCTGGTCAGACCTCTGGCAATGTGTTTGCCTTCAAAGAGGGGGCAGCATTTACCTTTTGTCCATGTTAGCGCTTTGTTACAGCTTCAGCTATATAAATCAATATATATGTATTGTATTTTGTACAGCTGCCATTTCAAGCTCATATAACTCTAGACCTATGTAACTTAGGAATTAACTCTTTTTTTCCTGATGAAAGAAGAGAGTCTAAGGTTTCTTAAACTGCATTTAATGTTTATGTAGTCCTAAAACTATGTTTTGTGGGTCCTGCAATTTGAATGAACATGACCCTGGCAATGGAGAGGGCACATTTTTGCACATCGTCTGGCAGTGAATGAGTTAAATAATGATCCATTTACGTATTTACGTATTAAGACATTTCCGGAGTTGTAACTGACTGCTTTCGGAGCCCCAGATGTCTGCCCCCCCCCTGCTTTCAGAACCTCTAATGTAATGTGTATGTAATGTAAGGCGTGTCATTAGTTGAATATATGCAAACATGTTAGGACCACATGGAACGTTGTACATTTTTTTTCATGCTCATTCATGCAAAGCTGCTGCTAAAACATTTGGTACGCGTGCACATTCTAATAATTATAAAATAAGGAAAAAATGCTTTCCAACTACAGCTCTCTGCTTTGCCCCAAGTGCAAGTTCACGAGGACCAGCCGGTAATTTAAAATATAACGTTAAGCGCCATTCCCAAATTTGTTCGGGTTTTGTTTTTTCTTGTATGGGGGTGCCGACATAGCGCAGGTCAGACCTCTGGCAATGTTTTTTCCCTTCCGCGATAGGGCAGCATTTGCTTTTTGTACAGCTGCCCCCACTGACATCTCAGACCCATATAACTTGGGAATTAACTCTTTTTTTTCTTATGAAACAAGATCGTCGAAGGTTTCTTACGCTGCATTGAATGTTAATGTAGTCTTAAAGGACAACCGACGTCACTTTTTTGTTTTTTAACTGACACCAGAAAAACGGTTTATAGCATCTAAAATACCCAAAACACGCAGTATGATATTTTTATTCAAAGGCAAAACACCAATAAAAATGACTTAAAGTGTCCAAAATCTGCAAAAAATTGAGCTGCGAATTGGGCATTTTCAAAAAGTCCCGCCCCCAGTTCGTGACGTCACGCCAAAACGTCTTGCATTGCTAGTGAATCAAAACAATGGCTTCAGATTCGGACAATATGCTTTCTTGTTATACATCCAGTTATGAATGTGATTCAAATAGTTCTGAAGAGGAAAGCATACATGTTTGCAATCGATTAAATAATTTATTCCATGCCATTTTGAGGCAACATTGGGGGGAAATCTCTCACTAAAAAAAAAAAGAGGCACAAAATGGCGACCTCCTGTGGCCACCTCCGTTTCCACAGGCTGATAAATTCCTTATATGGCGCTTGGACGCCCTCTTCTGGCCTTCTGGCGGCTTTTGGGTGCCATATGAGGTCCCCAGACCAAACAAGTACAGCAAAATACATCGACGTGATGGAAGGACCGCTACAATGCGTCTTTTTTACGGTCAAGGGCGGTCCTTTAGTGACATCACGTACGGACTCGTCACCAACTCAAAAACAAGACTTCCTGAATATTCAGCGCAAGTCTTAAAACGTTAAATATAGCTATATGCGTTGGAATCTTTGTAAAATACACTCAGTAGAAGTCATTTGAAGCCATTTTACAAATTATGGACACATTTATTTACACCTTTAAAACTCAATATTCTGTGGGTCCTGGAATTTGAGTGAAAATGACAAAAACCCTGGCACTGGAGTGGACACATTTTTGCACGTCTGGCAGTGAATGAGTTAATGGGATGTTACAATTAAACAAGTAACACGTTCTTTCAATATTTTTTTTCTTTTCATCAAAGGTTTTTTTGCTTACTTTGTGATTGGATGGTTGAGGCTGTGAAGGCTTAATGACACATGGCAAGGCTAAAAATAAATATTTCTAGAATATATGTGTTCAGAATATATGGCCAAAACAAACATGCAAATAAAACCTTTGAAGATGGAGGACACTGATTCGCTGTGGCGGCCCCTTGAAGGGAAAAGCCGAAAGGAAAAAGAAGAAGAAGAAGAAGAAGAAGAAAATATATGAATATATGTGTTCGTGCAAAAATTGTAACAAGGGTGTCAAACTCATTTTTTTGCTGCGGGCCACTATTTCTGTTATAGATTTGGGAAAGCCATTAAAATGTTTCATCCCCTCCACTTATTATGGAGCACACAACAAATTAATGAATGAAGTTTTCAAATGTAAGTAAAAAATAATGACAGCTATTGTGGTTCACATGGGACAATTTGAAATTTTGTGTCGGACTTTAACAAGCATCATGGAATTTCACTAACTGAATTTGATTTCGTGGGCCGAAGAAAATGATATGGAGGGCCAGATGTGGCCTTGACTTGGACACCTGTGCACTTGAAGATGCTATATTTACCTAGAATAAGTGCAGAGTGTACATTTCTTACCTTACTTTGTTCGAGAACTGTTGATCATGATTGTGAGAAATCGTTAACAAGATCAGTGTTTCATATTTAAATTATTAATTCCTCCCATTAATAGTGGATAACTATTTGAGAAAAATGTATTGTATTAAATTGATAGACCTTTGCAATCATCAAGCAGTGCTCCGTTCCTAAAAGCTCGGTGAGCCCCTGTTGTGCGCAAATTCAATTTCAAATGAAGCAAGTGCTTAGTACAAATGTAAAGACTCATTTTCATGTGAGAATCGTAATTACTCAGTGTGCCTGGAAGTGACTGATTGCAACTTCCCCCCTGTGGAGATTTTTCTTTTTTTTTGTGTTTTTTTTTTTTTTTTTTTTTTTTTTGCTGCTTGTCCCCTGCCATTGTGAATGAAAATCATCACGTCTACGCAGTTTTACTTTTTAATCGTTCCCGTCAGTTACTGATCAGTCTGGATTACATTTGAAGTTTCTCCTCAACTTAACTTACCGCTGAGTGACAGCTCTGCTGAGCTCCAAAATTAAGGTTGGATCAAAGCTGCAAACAATCTTTCTCGAGGCAGCCACTCGCTTCTCCTGATGTATGGGGAAAAAGACAACAAAATAAGATTTGTAATTTGTAAATGTGCTGAGGCTGTGTGTCACTTTGCGATAGAATCACATGTGTGCAGCACACTGCATGGAAAACAATAGATATATTACAATTTATGAGCTAGTGATAAGTAAATGGTTGTATACAGAGGCAGTCATATGTTTTAAGAATAGATCCCTCTCGCAGTGTGCGCTGCTTTAGAAACGTGCCTGTATTAAATGAAGAACAATGATGGGGTGTGTAGAAGTGGTCGACACTTAAATTGCCGGTGTGCAAATTAATTGAAGTTTTTTAATTAAATAGTGATGAAGTGCAAAGGAGCAAAAAAATTGAATAAAAATGTATTGTGTTGTATAAATACGTATTTGGTAAACAAATGTAGGATGACAAATCAACAGCTGGTATGATATTGTATAAATTAATTATTTCTAATGTTTCATTTCAAGTTTCCTTTTGACCTATCTCCAATGATTTAGTATATATTCAGCCATGTATTTATATTGATTGAAATTACTACAAGATGCATAATTAATCTGAATACTGCGAGGCTTGATTCAACGTTCTGCTTTTACTGCAACTACGATATTCTTATAATCTCAAAATCTATATTTACTCTTATGCTATTTGTCTGAGACTATTTTTACTGACTGTACTTTTCTGTACATCATCATACTGTATGTCATCTTTAAATAAAAATGTATTTGAGGAGGACAAAAAGTGTCCATCAGCGTTTGATGTGATTGAAATCTCAACCTCAGGCTTTTTACTCCACATATTACCACCATATTGCCTTATCGTGTTACTAAATCTCGGTACGCCTTTCAATCTTTTTGACAAGATCATGTCTACAAATCACATTTGGTTGAGATGTCGAATCAATTTCAAGAGAGCTAATGCCCACACGCATCATTTAATAATAATTGAGTGCAGCACTCCACGCATAGGTGGCACGTTGATTGGGGGGGTTCTTGGTCACGTTTTGGTCTTTGTCTCCCTCTGGAGGACAAATTGTCACAACAGACGTGATAAAACAATAATGGAAAGCATTGGGAAGCTTTATGCTGGCATAAAGGAGTCGTTTGTGTGTGTATAAGCATAACCATCTTAGCATTGTAATTTTGTTTTGTACTGGCTTGGGTTGGTGTTTGAAATGGTCAGTCGTGACCAAAATTCATTGGCACATTCCTACTCTTCTCTACTTCAGGGTGTGATTTTTATTTTACAAGTTGAAGTGGATAACAGTATACACTAAATATGCCTTGTGAATTTGGGTGGCGACTATTCGTAGATTTGGGCCATTTAGCAATACTAATGTTAATTTTGATTCCATATAGACAGACATGGAGAGGAAAAATACTGTTGTGAAATCCAGTACGTTCACGTTGGCGGTGAAAAAGTAGGTATATACAAAATACAGATACATAAACCAAACGGGCTTCGCGGGTAGCATTATGTTTGCGGAGAGCTGCTCATTTACTCACTCTTGAACAAACCATGGAAAGGCTAATCGTTTTTTAGAGGTTGAAGTGGGTGGACATGTCCACATATATTTTTGGCCTGATTAGTTTTGATATTATCGATATATTAACAATGGTTTAGAATTTTAAAAATGGTCGTTAAGGAAGTCACGAACAAAGTATGCACACAAACAAACGTACAAAAAAGACACTTCGTTAGCATGCTTTCAAGTCAAATAGGAAGTCAGACTTACAGCAAACGTTTGGGGAAGGGGCGTGACCATCATGCTCATTTCCGGAGGAGGTTTTCCAGGTTGTCCATTTTTTTATTGGATTCTCCACAACAAATTAATACAATTCTAAATGCGAGCTATTATCATATTTCTAATTTTAAAAATATAAATTGAGCTAATAAACACATTTACCATCCTAGTCCATGTGTCCCTAAAGGACAATGTGGTTTAATTTAGCCTTGTTTTACAAACAATGGTTCAAAATCTTCCAGTGTAATCTGCACTCCAACCACACGATGTCACCCATTCATTGCCAGAGCCCTGTGTACAGTTATCGTCGAGCAAATGAGGTCCCTTTGTGGCAGTTGCTCTCCACTGATATCTCATAAGAACAATAACAACAGCAGCAACAACACCAACAACAACAAATATAATAATAATAATAATTATTATTATTCATTTATAAGCGCCTTTCAAAACTCTCAAAGACATTTTACATGTCCCCCCACACACACACATAGCACCAACTCAAACAATAACATTATAATAAAGTAAAATTACTCACCATTTGATGACAATGCTCTGATCCTACCTTGAAAAAAAAATTCTCTCTCACAAATCCAATCTTTATGTTTGACCAACAAACACATTTATTGGTTGACATAATCTGTCAAAGCTAATACTTAAATTTTTATTTACGCTAATACGTCATTAGTGCAACCTAATATTATTTTTTACCTTCATGCAAACTAATGTCTAAAAGGACAACCGACGTTTCTGGACAAGTGGTGTCCATAATTTGTGAAATGGCTTCAAATGACTTCTACTGAGCCTATTTTAATAAGAGTCCACCGCATATAGCTATGTTTAACGTTTTAAGACTCGGAAGTCTTGTTTTTGAGTTGGTGACGAGTCCGTAGGTGACTTCACTAAAGGAACGCCCCTGACGGAAAAAAGACGCATTGTAGCGGTCCTTCCATCACGTCAATGTATTTTGCTGTACACGTTTGATCTGGGGACCTCGTGTTGCACCCAAGAGCCGCCTGAGGAGGGCATCCAAGCTCCATGGAGGGAGTTTGTCAGCCTGTGGAACGGGTTGATTCATTCCTCACGGGAGGTGGTCGTCATTTTTTCTGCCTCTTCTGGGACGATACCTTGCCGTCCAGAAGCCTCAAAATGACACGGAAGGACTTCTTTAATCGATTGCAAGCATGTATGCTTTCCTCTTCAGAACTATTTGAATCATATTCATAACTGGATGTGTGACAAGAAAGCATATTCTCCGAATCTGAAGCCATTGTTTTGATTCTCCAGGAATGCAAGACGTCTTGATGTGACATCACGAACTGTGGGCGGGACTTTCTGAAAATGCCCAATTCGCAGCTAAATTTTTTTGCGGATTTTGGACACTTTAAGTAATTTTTATTGGTGTTTTGCATTTGAATAAAAATATCATACTGCATGTTTTGGGTATTTTAGATGCTATGAAACATCCTTTAAAGGACAACAGACGTCACAATATGTTATATTGGTAATATAAGCTTTTTTTAAAGGTTGAAGAATGATGTTATAACATAGGATTTAACTAAATACAAAGAAAAAGGTATTTTATAATCTTTCATATTTTTATTTACTCAGTGTGAAACCTGGGCCTGTTTGGACGAACAGAGCTGATATCCTGGATGAAAATGATGGATGAAAGACACACACGAAGCTCTTCCTCCACAGCTCTCAGTCTTTCTCTGTCTTATGTTTTTACTGCAGTCAGGCTTGAAAAGCTCACCTCACACAGATATGTTGTGGAAAATGGGAGCAATGTCAAAATAGCTTTGTTAGCCAGCATGGAGAACTCCTTGGTAGCTGCCAACCAAAAACTGTCCAAAGGTAGATCAGCAAAGGTTAGCTTGAGGCCACGATCTTGTCTCAGATCAGTTAGTTCCTCCTGCTCCTGTAAAGACATGTTTATTCCAACAGCTGATGCTGAGCTGAATGGGTCCCTAACCCAGCCAAGGTGCTCCGTGGAGGCATGTCATCTTCTCCTCAAGAGTTTTCAGATGTTTCACTATTAACTCACACAGTGCAGCAGTATTGACATCTTGCCATTTATTGGTGAGTGGGAATATTTCAAGATTGCCCCTTTCCACATGATGCTGTCAGAGGTGCACCTTTGAATTAACGAAAATCATTTATTTTATCTGAACTTGTAAGCAGATTTTCATTTCAACTGAGGGGTGTTTCGTTTGGAGATGGCGTTTAAGCTTACTTGGGACCATAGCGCTGTTGGAGAGCTTTTCACCACAGACCAAGCACAATGGAGTCGGTGCCGTAGCATCTCGGGTAAAAAAAAGTAAATCCAAATGAAACATAGCTTTCGTTGTATTGCCTCGCGCCAGAAACTTTGCTCGACGTCACTGTCTTTGCTTTTTTTTTTTTACCTCCATCCATACTAGGGCCTTCATTTGGGTGCGGGCTTTGTCCAGGGTCCACTTCTGAATCAGCATTTTTCCTCTTCAAAAACCTCATCACTTTGACCGTCGTCCCGCTAGCCACAATCTGCACTTGCCGCGCTATCCATGCGTCACTAATTCACTTGTCTCAAAGCGAATTAGTGACGCACAACTACCCGCTGTTGCCACATGCTGGTATGGAAGAGTACTACATGATTACTCTGCCAGGCGCTAGACTGCACAGGCACACAAATAATAATAATAATCCATTTCATTTCTAAGCGCCTTTCAAAACTCTCAAGGACACTTTACAGTCACGGGATATTTTCTTGTGTGCAGGTGAGCAGCGGCAGCCATTCGCGCCAGCGTTCACTCTGCCCGATAATAATAACAATAATAATAATTATAATAAAAATAAATATTAATTATAAATGGGATAATTTCCCACGGCACACCTGACAAGATCTCGCGGCACAGTGGTGCGTCGCGGCACACTGGTTGAAAAACACTGCCCTAAGTGACGTCACGTCTGGAACGTCCGTGACCGAGAAAGTGACACACAATGCATTTTGGGTACTTTTTTCATCTGAAAACAACGTGTTGGTCGCAAAATGAGAAGGAAAACTATAGAAATAACGCGATGGTGAATCGTTGTGTGTTGCACCAAGACTACCAATTGTGGCAAGACCATACAGAAGTTCCCAGCAGACAAATCAGCCCATTTCCAATGGAGCTTGGGCGCCATCTTGTGCATTTTCTGGCCGCTACGTTGGAGTCCAGAAGGCTCGAATTGCTACGGAAGGACTCCTTTAATCGATTGCAAACATGTATGCTTTCCTCTTTAGAACTATTTGAATCATATTCATAACTGGATGTGTAACAAGTAAGCATCTTCTTCAAATCTGAAGCCATTGTTTTGATTCTCGAGCGAGGCAAGACGTCTTGGCGTGACGTCACGAACAGGGGGGCGGGACCTTCTGAAACTCGCAATTTCCAGGGTCATTTAGAAGTAGTTTTGGGACACTTTAAGTCATTTTTATTGGTGTTTTGCATTTGACTAAAAATACCAGCCTGCGTGTTTTGGGTATTTTAGATGCTATAAAACGTTTTTCTGATGTCAGTCAGGAAACAAAAAAGTGGTATCGGTTGTTCTTTAAAATCTGTTGTTCAACTTGAGGTTAGAAATCCCGTGTACGTAACGCAAGGTGCGGATGACAGCTTGGCCCTTCCAACAAAAGGTGAGACATCAATAACAAATGATGTAAATAAATGTTTAACATATGTGCTGGTAAACGATTCAATTAAAGGTGCCACCCCCGCACCGTACACGAAGCGATGCGGTCGAACGCTGCTGAAGTGAAAAAACGCAAATGAATTGGATTGGATTAGCCTTTATTAGTCTTGCAGTGGAAAAATTTACATTTCACAGCAACAAAGTGATGAAAGGAAGAAGAAAGGAAACAAATAAGTAGAAAAACAAAATACGCGCCGTCTTGAAGTAAAAAAAAACGAAATAAATAACGTGACACAATACAAGACACAGACAGTCCTTCAATCTTAAGCACTTTCTGCACCGTCTTTGTTGTAGGAAGCAGTTCTAGGGGAAAGAAGAGAGGATCAAAGCGTCCTTTTCATCAGTGGATCAGGGATGTCATGGTACATGTCTGCTACAAGCTAAATGTTGAAGGAGACACGAAGCTGTAGCATCCATTGATGAAAAGAGACTGTCTAACATCTCCTGTCCCATGTAAATCCACGCCAATTCCAAGCCGCAACATTTCCACAGACGCAGACTGTCCAACAGCACCGACTTTTCCGCTGAATAAAGCGGGGCTGTGAAAATGCTGCCCATTACAGGCGCAAAAAAAGCACAATCACCCCAGAAAAGTCCAGCCATGACAGTCAAATGGCACTGACATTCCTCCCAATCAAAAACAGTGCTGGCATATTCGGTGCTGCCAAAAAGGCGCAACGGGTCAGAACAGCCCCTCCTTGATGAATTTCGTGGCCAAAATTTCTGAAAAACAATCCGTGTTAAAGTCACCAAAATGCTGGCAACCGAGTATACATTGTGTGTAGCCTACTTCTGGATTCGGCAAATGCCTCCTATCACTTCCTTGACAATATGGCCGACTGACCTCATTCGGGGTGTTTTCCATGTGCTGTGAAGGAGAAGCATTCAAAATGTGTTTAACTGTTAACTTATACACATCTTTGTATGTGCCAGGGCCCGGGGTTCCCACCACACACTTTCATGTGACTACTTCTAATCTCTGGAGGCCAGAAGGGGCCCCTCTCCATCAAATGGCTCATCTCCTTGACGAGTTTAGCCTACAAGTAAAAACAGAGCATCACACGTTAACCCTTGACCCTTTGCTGTGACGAATGAGGGTGCAACATGCACATGGAAAGACTCCAGAGTGCTTTCCTTTGAGGGATGCACACATTGGATCGAGTTACTGGATTCTTCGTTTTAGGTTGGCACCCCATTCTCAACTGTCGGTTCCCAGCATTTCAAATGATTTCCAGATGAGCAGTGAAGTCAGGATATTTCAATCACATTCAGACGGCATCAAACAAAAAAATTGAAACATTTACTCCATGCGGTTCAGCGTCCAAACACGAGCCAGCATGTTTTCGTCCATGTTTTTAATTGTCGGTTTCTTAATTACTTCGTGTGTTACATGCCGAAGGATAGTCACTTGCGAGGGAAAAAAAACACAATCACACAAAAACAAACTAACAAAAAACAAGTCACTTCGTTAGCATGCTTGCAAGTCAAATAGAGTGTTAGCAAATTAGCAAGGGGTTAGTTCAGGTTCACAAAGTAATATAATGACCCCAAAAAAGGCAGCAATTTGGTAATTAGCTGGCTAGCTAGCTAGATAGCTGGCTCGCTAGCTATCTAGCTAGCTTCCTAGATGGCTGGTGGGCTATCTATCTGTATATCTATTAGCTATATAACTGGCTAGCTTTCTAGCTAGCTAGCTGTTAGCTATCCACTAGTTAGCTGGCTAGCTTTCTATCTATTTGAGCAACTTCCAGGGAGAGTGAACGCTGGCGCGTGTGGCTGCCGCTGCTGCCGCTGCTCACCCACAGAAAAACTGGTCCTGTGACTGTAAAGTGACCTTGAGAGTTTTGAAAGGCGCTCATAAATGAAATGTATTATTATTATTATTATTATTATTATTATTATTATTATTATTACATCAAGAAAAAGGATTGTGTCCAGGAAACACATTTGGTACATAGTAATTTATCAAAAAAACGTTACAGTAATAGCTGAAAACATTTGGTAGCTTGTGACATTTGTCAGGTGAAAAAGTAAAAAGTCTGCCAATTAGCGGTAGTTATTTAGCAAACAACTTAGTTATTCGATCAGCCAGTTGTTTGGATGTTAATGTCAGCAAGAATAGTTACTTAGATGGTTATTTAGCTGCCAATTTTTAGTTAATTATTTAGTTAGTTGGTTAGCCATCTAGCTAATCGCCTGATTACTCGCTAGTCAGTTAGGTAGATGGTTAGTTAGTGGTTTAGCCGGTTGGTTAACAAGTTAGTTGGTGACTAAATTTGAAATTAGTTGGTTCATTAATTTGTTAGTTAGCTAGCTAGCTAGTTGACTGATTGCTAGCTAGTCAGTTAGTTAGCTGGTTAGTTACTTGATTAGCCTGTTGGTTACCAAATTACTGACTAAATTTGATTACAAGTACAGTTGAAGAGTAGACAACAAGTTAGTTCTGAAAATGAAATGTGGTATAGCTAGTTAGCGATTTAATTTACAGGTTGTTTTTTTTTAGTTCTGATGTTAACAAGTTGGCTAGCTAGTTATCAGTTATCTTGATTTTGTTTTCTTTTGGTGCATTTACAGTAGATTTACATCACAAATAATGTAGTCGTTTATAAATTAGAAAGGCAGTAGTTAGAGCTGTTTAGTTGTTAACAAGTTGGCTAGCTAGTTCTTAGTAATCTTGTTTTTGTTTTCTTTTTGTGGATCTAGATTTACACAAATAATGTAGTCGTGTATACATTAGGAAACCAGTAGAGCTGTTTAGTTAGTTAATTTGCAGGATTTCATAGAACAATCTATGCTTTCTTATTTTCATCAGAGTACACACGATGTATTTTTGAAACTGACATACAATGTGTTTGAACAAAAAATATCTATTTTATTTGTTGTTGATTTATTTTTTATGTATTTTTTAACGTTAATTTTCTCTTTTTAACATCTGAATAAAATATGTTATGGTCCCATCATCTGATGTCATCTTTCACATCCAACACAATTATGATTTCAGTGACTGAGTAGAGCTTGTTGTTTATGACACCGCTTGGGGGGTGAGGGTAGGATGATTCATCCACTGTCTAGGCGGTCATAGAAAGCACGCTGTTGATTAGATAGCCAGCCAGCGAGATAGACAAAACACAAATACAGTTTAAAAAGTGGCCTTTTTAAAATTCAAATATTACAGTTCAGATTCACTTATTCAATATAATTATTGAATCTCAATATATATATATTATATAATATATAAATCCATCCTATATCTGAGTCACTCAACTTTAAGTTATGTAATTCAAATTCCGAATAAAATATTCATGATTATTATTAGTAGTAGTAGTATCATTATTGATGAATATGTTTTCTTCAGCCATCATCTGTGCTTCTTTGAAGGCGTCAGATGTTTTACTCCTCATCCGAAGAGCTTCGTCAGCTATTATTATTTTTACTTATCTTGAGAGGGCCAAAATATTAGGGACAAGAACAAAACTTTACCCCTTTCATCAGAAGTCTGTTGGATCAAAGGAAACCTCAAGATGTATTTCTTTACATGGTTTTGTTAGATGTAATTTGTTGTAACATTACACAGAATATGTATTTATTCACAATGGCGTGTTAGTATATTTTGGTACACATTTTTAAATGTTACTTTGAAACCCAATGCACTGGATTTAATGAATGCTCATTTAAAAACCGTTTGAGAATATTTGTTAAAAATGTGAATTTACTCATGTTTACCCTGAAAATATGTATCTGTATATTTGATGTGAAATATATATATTCAATCAATAATTGAATAACAGCAGCAGTCTTGATTGTTCTTGAGAGTGTTGAAAAATTGTTATTAATTAAATGTATTAATATTGATTGAAAAGTTGTAATTTCGCATGAATTGATGAGAATACGTTTTTAAAAACGAGTAAAAACATTTAATTCAAATACAATTGTTTATTAAACGTTGATAATTGAAATATGCATGCAGTAAATTGACCCATATTAATGATGTATTATTTCTTTTATGCAGATGAGTTGTAACTGCAGATATATTTGCTATATTTGAGAAAATTAAAAATACACCAGTGTGCACCCCCTAACCATCCACCCCCCTCCCAAAAATATACTCTGATCATAAAAAAAAATATTCCACAATGTCTGCACCCCAACAAATGAACTTTGCCCAAGGGATGCATGCATAGCCCTGTTTTGCCTAGTCAGTGCAGGAAATAGGGGACTCTGTCTTTTGTTTCTCTTAAAAAAAACAAGAATCCGAACAAAATGTGAGTTTCTATGAATCCAAAGTGGCGTGAGAGACCCAGTCAAGAAAACACAAACAGTTATTCACAGCAAGAATGGGCAACAGTGCTTAGAGGTAGATGAAGACATTTTATTGAATGAAAAAATATACGCATAAAAGCACACATACACACACGGTCTATATATACAAAAAAAAACAGGTGATATGGACAAGAAAGCATCAATTGAAGCTCCTCGGGATCACATACATCAGTACCGGATCTCCGGACGTTCGCCGTTTCAGAACCGAACTTCACAACAATACCGAGGAGCGATGACGCGCACTTGTCTACATCGCGAGTCTAACGCAAACGAACCTTTTTTATTTATTCTTTTGCCGGTATAGTATCTTAAAAAAATCAATTACAAATTGGCGCGGAGGGATACTCACACACAAAGAAAACACTACAGTAGGATCAAATAGGAGTTTTACTACCCCACAAATGTGCAGCATCTCGGTTGTTCTCAAGCAGCTCTACGAGCGCCTACACGTGAATAATCAGACCGCCGCTTCGCACCAGCCGTTCCCGGTACCGCCGCAGCCAGTCTCTTAGCTCCGAGATCCGGTAGCCCTCGGGTCCCCTGCCCCCCTGGTAAACGATCTTGCCTTCCTGGAGGATGTAGAATCTGTCGAAGTAGGCGCCGTAAGCGGCGCTGCAAGGGTTCTCCATGCCGTCGACAACTACCGGGCACCCGGGCGCCTCGGAGCGCATGAGCTGCGCCGCGTGGAGCCGGTCCTCCAGGCAGCGGTGCTTGGGGATCTGATAGGGAGCGTCGGTGCTGACCCAACCGTCCGAGGGGTGCGCTTCCTCGATGTACACCAGCACCGAGTCGGCGATGTCGGCGTGGTCCAGTACAAGCCCATGGAACGCCTTGAGGCGCGCCATGAATGGGGGTCAAGTGCAGCTGCCGAAGTTGAGGATGAGCGGTCTCCTCTCGCGGGCATAGTCCAGGATGCGCCCGCGACGCTCGTCCTCCAGCCGGACCACCTCTGTGTTGGGCGCAGCGCGCCCGAGGTGCGCCGCCTTGAGGAGGTCCAGTTTGTGTCCGTGCCACACCGCCTTGAGGGAGTCCAGCGTGAAGAAGCGGTTGGAGTCTGAGATGCACAGAGGAGGATCCATGGTGTCGCGCTCCCGTTCTTTCATACGGAGGAAAAACCTCTTGCGGATGCACAGAAAGTCCAAGAGCCAAAACATGAACGCAGCCAGCAGGAAGCGGGGGAGAAGCACCAGACACACCAACGCGTTCTTGACGGCCTTCATAGTGTTCATCGTGCGTCCACCACCGCCAACCCCCCTCCCTCCCTCCGACCCCCACCTGAAAAAAAATGCGTGCCGGCTTCAAGTTGGGTGACTTGCAACTTCGCCTCTTTTTATAGCAGCCACAGGTCTCAATGATGCACACCCCGCCTCCCGCACAGCGGGGCCGAGGCCTCACATGGCGAGGATTACCTTCTGTCAACTCCGCAGCTTTGAGCCGCTGCCATGCAGATAACGTGCAGGCAAATGATGAGACCCATCAATGTGACATCCACCTCAATGGAGACATTTGATCCTGTTGCGACAGAAATGTGACTTTGAGGCAATTGACACTGATGAGCGAAGTTGATTAAAGTCAGCTGCGTGTTATCACCTCCATTTAAACTAATTCACTGCAAGACGATATGCAATCGGAGTGGACACATTAATAAGGTGTCCACTCCAGTGCCAGGTTTTTGTCATTGTCACTCAAATTTTAGGACCCACAGAATATTGAGTTTTTAGGATTACATATATAATAAGAATACATTTCATCCATGTCATGATGCAAGAAATATCTAATTGAAATATATCAATATGGTTTACAGTTTTATCTTTAAAAAACTTTTTACATGTAAAATGTTTATTTTATTTATTGTCTTGCTATCTATTAGCTATCTATATGTCTATCTATCTACAGTGAGACCTCAACTTACAAACACCTTATCTTACAAACTTTTCGTCTTAAGAACCTCTAATTTATGAAAATTAAACCTTATAATAAGCACTATTTTCATAATACACACCCACCACGGCTGGCGGAAGCACACGACCGAACAGCGCTCGAGCCGGGGCTACTTTGCACACCCCCTCTCATTGAATGCACACGTTGATCGCCTACTTGGAGCTTTTTGCTGATAATTTTACCATGATGGGACCGAAAAAAACCCCACAATGGTGTATTTCTTTCATTACAATACAATAGCACATTTATTATACATAGAATAATGTATGTTGTGTGTAGTTTTAAGGCTTATTTAGTTAAAAACTATATTTTATGTAAAGCCGGGAACGGATTATTCCCATTTTAATGGTTTCCTATGGGAATTTTTTTTTGAGATACACACTTTTCGCCTTACACACTCTGTCTGGGAACCAATTAAGTTCGTAAGTTGAGGTCTCACTGTATCTCTGTCTAGCTATCTATCTAGTTATCTATATATCTGTCTAACTATCTATCTGTCTGTCTGTCTATCTGTCTGTCTAGCTGTCTGTCTGCCTGCCTGCCTATCTATCTGTCTAGCTAGCTAGCTTTCTATCTATTTGATTATTCCGGGTTGAGTGAAGGCTGGCGCGTGTGGCCGCCACTGCTCAGCCACAGAAAAACTTATCAGAGGAACGTCCTATATGGCCGCAACACTCTTTGGGGTGAGTGGTAAAATTTAAAAATGCCTTCAAAAGAAGATACAAAGCAAATACTAAGTGCATGAAATTTGGAACTCACCATTGTCGCCTGTTAGGAAGAGTGTGCTTGATTCCTGGGAAACTCCTGTTGAGTGAATCCATATTTGACTCCTGGTCATGTTTTTCCCGCCTTTTCCTGTTTTTTCCCTTCCCCAAAGAAACTTTTCAGTATTTTTTTTTAAAATGTACTTATTTTGACAGCTCTCGGCTTTCATTCTAGCGAAAACTCATTGCGCCTTTACCTGACTCAAAAGTGAGAGAATGTGGTCATTTTTCAAAATAAAATATCTCATCTCGCAGATTCTGAAATAAAGAAAACAAAAGTAATGTGATTGTATAAAAAAACAGCAAGGATAGCGGTAAATGAACGTGACATTTAGTCCTGTGTGAGAACACACTGCAAACTAACTGATTGCATCACAAGCCTACCCACGAAAACATCAGGGCTGTACAAAAGCGAGGAACCACTGTTCGCCACAAAAAAAAAAAAAAAAAAAAAACTGTCGAGTGAACAACAGGAATGCTCAAGTCTGGTTCCGCTGAATGTCTGCTGACTTCACATTAATGTAACGGAGTTGTGCACTAAGATTATTAAATTATGACATAAGTGACGCAACGGCACACAGTGTGGCACCGAGTCCCGCCCATAGTTTTCAGAACTACTTGGACGAGACTTATGGTGAGTCACATTTCTCTGATAGTCTGGATTAATGCGCATTTTCATGACAATATCTTATTTTGTTTCCCCTTTTGTACTGTCTGGTGTTATCTAATTAGTTCCCTAATTTCTATCGAGTCAAGATTACTTTTTGTGTCATTATTTAATTAAAGTTTTGTCGAGTGTAACTTTGAAGCACATGTGCTTTTCTGTTGCGCAGTTAATCACAAGACGAAACCCATGCGACTTCACCCATCCCTTCTGCCATACTGTGTTGCAGCAATAAAAGAAATAAAAAGACACATCCACACGTCTTGTATTATTAAGACAACAGCATTGTGGAGCTCAAGACAGTCACTGTTGTGACACCCGTCACATTAACCTCTGGATAATAGTCATCACACATTAAACTTCTCCTAACAGACCTTGTTCATGTTAACACCTTTTTTTTTAATATCACCAAAGAAAAAAAGCACAAAGCACAAATAAATCACGTGTGACGTAAAGCGCTCGGATCGGAACTATTTTATAGAACATCAAATGTCAGAAAAGTTCAACTTTGCGCTGTGCTTTGCTCATGTTAACGTATTCACTGCCAGACAATGTGCAAAAATGTGTTCACTCCAGTGCCAGGGTTTTTGTCATTATCACTTGAATTCCAGGACCCACAAAATATTGAGTTTTAGGAGTACATAAACATTCAATGCAGCGTTAGAAACCTTAGACTAGAAGAGTTAATTCCTAAATGATATGGGTCTGGAGTTATATGAGCTTGAAATGAGGGTTGCTGTCTAAAATACAATGCAATAAATACATATTGGTTTATATAATAACAATAATACATTTCATTCATCAGCGCCTTTCAAAAACTCTCAAGGTCACTTTACAGTCACAGCATCAGTTTTTATGTGGATGAGCAGCGGTAGCCACATGTGCCGGCGTTCACTCAACTGGGAATAACTCAAATTGATCAAGTTAGCTAGCTAGCTAAGAGATAACTAATAGCTAGCTACATAACTAGCTAGACAGTTAATAGATAGCAAAGAGATAGCTAGCTAGGTAGCCAGCAATGGTGACCCCGTTCAACCGGTAATAACTGAAATAGATCAAGTTAGCTAGCTAGGTAATAGATGACTAATTGATAGCTAGCTAGCTAGTCAGCTAATAGATAGCAAATGGCGCTTTAACAACAGCTGAAGCTGGGTAAAATAAAAAATACATTTAATTTATTAGCGTCTTTCAAAACTCTCAAGGACACTTTACAGTCACAGGATTTTTTTTTCTGCAGGTGAGCAGCGGCAGCCAGACGCGCCAGCACACAAAAGGTAAGTATGTAACATTTATCAATTAACTGTACAGTAAACAGTTTTGTATAAATTACAGGTACAGTTATACGGTAATAAAAATCGATAATATGAAAAAAAAATGATAAAAATGACACTAAAAGGTAAGTACAACATTTATAAATGAGCTGTACATTAAACAGTTTTGTATACATTACAGGTACAGTTATACAGTAATAAAAATTGATAATACAAAATATGAAATGATAAAAATGACACTAAAAGTTGTAAAAATTATAAACAAACTGTAAACAAAGTGCTAACATGGGAAAAAATGGAAATGCTGCCCTCTTGTGGAAGGAAAAAAACATTGCCAGACGCCATGCCCAGCGCTTTATCGGCACCCAAGAAAAATTTAAACCCGAAGATATTCGGGAATGGCGCTCTACGCCATATTTTCAATTCCCAAATAAATTTGTGAATGGCAGTGAATGAGTTACTGAATTATTTTTGGTTAAAAAAATGTTTAAAACAAATCACGAGCAGCATGAATTTTTCCCCTTTTTTCTCTTCTTCTTTCATATCCTCAGTGTGTTTCTTGTGAATGTCAATGAAAGGAACATTAGCATTTCAAAGAAATAATACACACACATGCGCGCGCACGCACACACACACAAACACACAGACACACACACAGCGGAAGGCATAACTCTTGTGCATGTTTCAAGAGATTAAAGTCAACATTAGGTATCATTTGATATTCTTATGACCATAAGAAATATGAAAAAAGACAAATGTCAGAGTAAATAAGACCATAATTAAAAAATATTGTTTGCTCCTACATTAAAAGAACAAACAAAAAACAGTTTGTCCCCTATTTCCTGCACTGACTAGGCAAACTTTTCTTCCCAATTTTCTGTTACGCAATAAATAAGCACGTCACTGGCGCAGAAGATCTAAATAGAGTAAAATGAATCATCTGACTGACACACCGATTGGCTACTAGAAGAGTAAAGGGGATTGGGTGTAACTAATCAGACCAAACCAAACGAACCACCGAAATGATTGATATGATGATTTGATATGAAACTTAGCAAATGAAAGAGAATTTAGCAGCACATGCAGGAACAACGATCAGGAGAATGGCTTAGATACCTGTTCCTGCGTTGTGCCCCATTTACAACTGCTTGAATGACAAATTAAAGGACAACCGACACCATTTTTTTGTTTTCTGTCATCAGAAAAACGTTTTATAGCATCTAAAATACCCAAAACACGCAGGCTGATATTTTTAGTCAAATGCAAAACACCAATAAAAATGAGTTAAAGTGTCCCCAAAACTACTTCAAAATGACCTCGGAGATGCCGAGTTTCAGAATGCCCCGCCCCCTTGTCCGGAGACGTCGGTTGTCCTTTAAAGGAGCTACGGGCCGAATGAAAATTGACCATGGGCCACATTTGGCCCCCAGGCCGGATTTTGGACATCTGTGTTAAACCGCCTTGATGTACAAAGCAGATGGGAGTATCGTAGTGAATGCAATTGTACACTTGAAGTGACTGAGCACTCATTATGACCACATGGCTTCTATATCATTAACTAATAAAGACTACACTGTAGGGGGGGGGGGTAAGGATGCGCTCAGACAAGCCACAAGGAAATGATTGTTCCATTACTAATGTTTGTTTGCTTTTCCAACATCAACAAGTGCAGTACAAGAGTTGTTACACACACATGCCAGAGGTTCACACTGTTACGCTTGGAGGAAGCGTCAACAGAAGATGACAGCATCGCGCTGACTTTTCGACATGAGTTATAGTGTGACAAGATGACTCACTAACCCCAAAAAAGATTGTAAAGACAGATGATCAAGTCAAAGCCTGACTCACGAATTTCTCTTCCGAACTCTTGTTCTTTGGTCTTTGAGTCATTTTTATTTGTTCACCATTTCTAGCGAGGGTAAGGACCGCCATGGTTTTATTTTACACTGTAAAACTCGCCCTCTCTCCCAAAAAATAATAATTTATGGAAAAAGGGACAAAAGCATTGGTGTAGAATAAGAAAGGGGGAAGGAATAATTGTATTTTGAAATCAGACTTGAGTTTTAAAGTTAGCAAAAAAATGAAAACTTCAACAAGAAAATAAAATAAACAAAGATTTTACATGTAAAAAGTTTTTTAAAGATAAAACGGTAAACCATATTGACATATTTCAATTAGAGATTTTTGTGCATTATGATGTGGGCAAAATGATTTTATTTGCAAACCAGACTTGAGTTTTAAAGTTAACTTGGCAAAAAAAACTGACAATTAAAGGAAAATAAACTACAATACAGTGAGACCTCAACTTACAAACTTTTTGTCTTCCAAACGTCAAATTTATGAAAATTAAACCTTATAATAAGCACTATTTTCATAATACACACCCACCACGGTTGGCGGAGTGATCTTCGGCGGAAGCGCACGACCGAACAGCACCAGAGGTTAAGTTACCAACAGTCCTTATGGAAGGTGACACTCCTTCCATACGCCATCGACGACCATCAAAAAGGTAAATAAAACTTTATTTTACAGCACAGTTTATTTCTTTAATTACATTCGTCATGTAATGCGCCTCTCTTTCCAAACAGCAATTTCCTTTGACCTTCGACCTCCAACGCCATTCCATCAAGCCATAAATGACCATCACAAATGTAAATAAAGTGACTTTATGATACAATGCAGTGTATTTCTTTCATTACAATACAATAGCACATTTATTATACATAGAATAAGATATGTTGTGTGTAGTTTTAAGGCTTATTTAGTTGAAAAGTATATTTTATGGAAACCCGGGAACGGATTATTCCCATTTTAATGGTTTCCTATGGGAATTTTTTTTTTTTGGAGATACACACTTTTCGCCTTACACACTCTGTCTGGGAACCAATTAAGTTCGTAAGTTGAGGTCTCACTGTATAGACAAATATTTTACATGGAAAAAGTAATGTTTTGTAAAGCTAAAACTGTGAACCATATGACTTTTTCAGCACCATCATATGGACGAAATAATTGTATTTGCAAACCAGAATTGAGTTTTAAAGTTAACTTGGCAAACAAAACAGAGATAACTAAAAGAAAATAAACTATAATCGGTCACATATATTTTAAACAGAAAAAGTAATGTGTTTTTTAAAGATAAAGTTGTGTACTATATTTTTATATTTAAATTAAATATTTTTCTGGACCATGACGTGGACGAAATAATTGTATTTGCAAACCAGACTTCAGTTTTAAAGTTAACTTGGCAAAAAAAACAACAACGAATTTTCGACAACAAAAATAAAATATATTATTCACAAATATTTGACATGGAAAAAGTAATATGTTTTTTCAAGATAAAATTGTGTACCATATTCATATATTTAAATGAGATATTTTTGTGCGCCATGACGTGGACAAAATAATTGTATTTCAGTTTTAAAGTTAAGTTGTATAAAAAAACAGAGACAACTAAATAAAAATAAACTTCTATATACACAAACATTTTACATAGAAAAAGTAATAATGAATAAATTAAGATAAAACTATGTACTATATTCCTATATTTAAATTTGAGATATTTCTGCATCATGACATGGATGAAATAATTTTATTAGCAAAAAAAAAAGAGGTTTTAAAGTTAACTTGTCAATAAATAAATAAACAAATAAATAAATAAATAAATAAATTAAAAACGGAGACAATTACAAGAAAATACACTATAATATACACCAATATTTTACATTGAAAAAGTACCGTATTTTATAATTGTTTTGTTGATTGTTGGCATTTTAGATTTTTTTTAGAAAGCTGCCATTTTTACAGACAGACAGACAGACAGACGGATAGATAGATAGATAGATAGATAGATAGATAGATAGATAGATAGATAGATAGATAGATAGATAGATAGATAGATAGATAGATAGATAGATAGATAGATAGATAGATAGATAGATAGAATAAAAAATTTACACACAGCAGTGCCGTATTTTCCGGTGTATAAGGTTCACTGAAAAGCCTTGATTTTCTTGAAAAGATGACCGTGCACCTTATACGCAGGTGCGCCTTATATGTGAAGTAATATTGAGCCACAACAGTTCTCGCAACTACTGTTAGCAGCCGCTGACTCCATTTCCCCCTGTAGAAAAAAATCGTGCGTAACCCCATCCTCTACTATAGCACCTTATAATGTGCTGTGCCTTATATTTGGAAAACCTTTATATATTTAAATATTATATTTGGAACACCTTTTTTATTCATTGAAGGTGCGCCTTATAGTCCAGTGCGCCTTATACATGGAGAAAGTTTTAAAAATACACCATTCATTAGGGGTGCGCCTTATACTAAGTCCTCATAAACCACAAAATAGGGTAATTGGATTGGATTTGATTTGCCTTTATTAGTCTCGCAGTGATATGGTTTTTAAAGATAACTTCTTATTCTCCATCGCATATTCATATATTTAAATTACAGATTTTTTTTGCGCCATACAGTGTGTAATATTTTTTAGGGTGGGAAATCCTGCCTATTTTGTATTTTTAACCTCAAGACGGCGCTTTGGGTGACATGACAAGGTTTCTGACTTTCTTGTTGTTTTTTTTTCATTTTATATTATTTAAATTATGCACATTTTTGATGACGATATTGAATATGTCCAGGTGGAGGACCTCAGTTCCAGTTACCCACAAAGTCACTACTTCTTGGAAATTATCGCTGGGGGCAGGGGGGGGGGGGGCACAACATCCTGTAACAATGAGTGTACACGAGTCTTTCCTCACCTCACCACCTGGTACATGTTGCCTACTGCCAAGGACAAAGCTCAGAGCGCAGCATATGATTGGCCGCGATCCCCGATTTGAAACCCTTCGGGACTTGAACCACTCTCTTGGTGGTTGAGGTGAGCAGATCACATCGTTCCTGGCAAAATATGCCGATGAGTAAAAATCCGACAATACGACGCCATCGACACGGTTTCTGCTTATGACCTAACTAACACCAACGTGTTACGACAAAGTCTGCTAGAAAGTCTGCTCAGGTAGTCTTCTCTTATCATCTTACAGAAAGCAAAGGATGGTTAAAAAAATCTGTTCCAAAAGCATGCATGCGGAATTAATCCTTTAATTCTGTCAGAAATGAGGTGTAACTGGCACCTGGTGTGAAATGATGACATCATGTATGATGAGAATTCCAGCTCCAAAGTCTTTTTTCTTTTTTTCTTCCCATGAATATAATCCACTTTGTGGAAGTTAAATTAGATCAGCAGTCGTTATGAGCTTCGACTATGTTGATGACAACAACTGTCCGATTCTCATTTACATCCCTCACGATGCCGCGTGACATTTTCTTAACTCATTCACTGCCAGATGATATGCAAAAACGTGTGCAGTGCAGCGCCAGGGTTTTTGTCATTGTCACTCAAATTTCAGCGCCCACAAAATATTGAATTTCAATGCAGCATAATTTTTAATCTTTGTTTTGTAAATTTTGCAAAAAAAATTATTGGACACATATTTGCTCATGTCTGGCAGTGAATTTCCTGTCTGAAATGTCTTTTATAATAATAATAATTTTTTATAAGCGCCTTTCAAAACTCTCAAGGTCACTTTACAGTCACAGGGTCAGTTTTCTGTGGGTGAGCAGCGGTAGCCACACGCGCCAGCATTCACTCAACCCAGAAGTAACTCGGCTAGAAAGCTAGCTATCTAGCTAATAGATAGCTAACAGATAGCTAGCTAGGCCTTCACTCAACCCGGAAGTAACTCAGATAGAAAGCTAGCTAGCTAATATATAGTGCTGCAGCTGTGGTGCAATCGCTTGCCGGGTTAAACTGTCTTGGTTCATCTGAAAAAAAAAGTTATTTCCTAATTCCTAAATTATATGGGTCTGGAGTTATATGAACTTGAAATGGGGGCGGTTGTCCAAAATACATATTATCAGTGTCTGAAACTGATGACAAAAAGTTAGAGGACACCAGGGCAGACAACTCTGAAAAGTTGCCATAACCTTGCCTGCTCCATTTTTTGCAACTTGAAGCACAATATGACGACTAATAGCAAAAAAAAAAAACGGATTGATTATCAGAATATATAACAAAACAACACTTTAAAATTAGTAAAGTAATTGATGTACCTACCAAAAATGTTCCCTTGCTTAATTTATCGTAAATATCCCTTGCTGATAATTTTGAAAAAGTTGTCGGCCACCCGGGCAGAGACGTTCTGTAAGTTGATATTAGTTTATATAGCCCTTTAACAACAGCTGAAGCGGTAACAAATCGCTAACAGGGAAACAACTAACAGGGAAAAAGGGGGAATTGCTGCCCTCTTGTGGAAGGGAAAAAAACATGGTGAGAGGTCTGGCCAGACCTTTATCGGCACCCGAGCAAAGAAAAAAAAACAACAACAAAAACAAGACCCCAACTTATTCGGGAATGGTGCTCTATGTCATATTTTTCAATTCGTGAATGGCAGTGAATGAGTTAAAGCCAGTAGCTCACCGGTGTCAAAGTTGTGGCCCGGGGGCCACTAGCGGCCCTCCACATCATTTTACATGGCCCACAATAGCCAATCATATGTTTCAAATTCTGTGATATTAGTCTAAAATGGTACAGAAATCATTTTGTTACCCGGTTTACACTTACGTGAACAATAATTGAAGAAACAACAACCAGTTGACTGATTTCAAAAGTACTAATCCATCTCCATCTTTTGTGTGTGTGTGTGTGTGTGTGTGTGTGTGTGTGTGTGTGTGTGTGTGTGTGTGTGTGTGTGTGTGTGTGTGTGTGTGTGTGTGTGTGTGTGTGTGTGTGTGTGTGTGTGTGTGTGTGTGTGTGTGTGTGTGATTTTTTTTCACATCGATGAAATTGAAATCCTGAGAACATCGTGTACAACGTACCATGACCCCATAGATACAGGTCACGCAGGAGACGTCTGTTCAGCGTCTGTCTCTTCACATCTGGACACACACGTTAGTCATAACTGGATCAAGGCCAACTGCTTTTTTTCCACACAAGTATTCCGGGTTGAGACAGCACATGGTTGATTGGTTACGCCATAATCTTTAGTTACAGTCAATCCCTGTCACAATTGACCTGCGGGAATGATGTAAATTGTCTGCGCCATGACTCAGACAGCAGACGGCGGGAGTCCAACCAGCATTTTCCCCATATACAGTAATCCCTCACTTTTCACGGTTAATTGGGACCAGGACCGCCCGCGACAGATGAAAATCTGCGAAGTAGAGTTAGATAATTACCCATGTGATCAGACATAAGGGGGAAAAGATGCACAGCAAGTCCACATAGCTGTAAACTATGAGATATCATGCTGTCATTGGGGGACATCAGCGCTGGGAACCAATCAAGCTACAGCCAATAACAAAACCTCTGAGTTATTCTGCATTTTTTTTTTTTTGAAATGTTTTTTCCTCTGTAAAAAAATCTGCGATGCACTGAAACGATGATAAGTGAACCGCGAAGTAGTGAGGGTTCACTGTCGTCCTACAATCGCTCAATGTGATTATTTTTTTACTAGCAAGGTAACCAAACGATATCCTTTGGAGATTAAATTCCATCTTGGAGGTGCTGGACTGTGATAAATGGAGAACATTTTCTTACTACTGTTCAGTTCAGAATATTTTTCAGTTTATACCGATAGCTCCGCCCACAGCTGCAGCACTATCTATTAGCTAGCTAGCTTTCTAGCCGAGTTACTTCGGAGTCGAGTGAATGCTGGCGCATGTGGCTGCCGCTGCTCACCCACAGGAAAAAAAAACTTACCCTGTGACTGTAAAGTGACCTTGAGAGTTTTAAAAAGCGCTTAGAAATAAAATGTATTATTATTATTATTATTATTATTATTATTATTATTATAAAAAAAGACATTTCAGACAGGAAATTCACTGCCAGACATGAGCAAATATGTGTCCAATAAATTAGTTTTGCAAAATGTGCAAAACAAAGATTAAAAATATGCTCATTTAACTTTTAACTCATTCACTGCCAGACATGCAAAAATGTGTCCACTCCAGTGAAGGGTTTTGTCACGTACGGACTCGTCACCGGTCACCAACTCAAAAACAAGACTTCCTGAATATTCAGCGCGAGTCTTAAAACGTAAAATATAGCTATATGCGGTGGAATCTCATTAAAATACGCTCAGTAGAAGTCATTTGAAGCCATTTTACAAATTATGGACACAACTTGTCAGGATACGTCGGTGGTTGTCCTTTAAGGAGGGGAAAGTCAACTATCATGTCTAACAAGAAGAGCCCCCTCCCTCAACATGACGCAGACTTCCACATTTATTGCTTATTTTTTGGGCGGGTGACCATTTTGAACATCAGAATCAGAATCAGAAAAACCTTTACTCACAACATAACATAATGTATGTACAGTGAGACCTCAACTTACAAACTTAATTGGTTCCCAGACAGAGTGTGTAAGGCGAAAAGTGTGTATCTCAAAAAAAAATCCCATAAGAAACCATTTAAATGGGAATAATCCGTTCCCGGGTTTCCATAAAATATACTTTTCAACTAAATAAGCCTTAAAACTACACACAACATACCTTATTCTATGTATAATAAATGTGTTATTGTATTGTAATGAAAGAAATACACTGCATTGTATCATAAAGTCACTTTATTTACATTATTATTTTACATTACATTATTACTTTATTATTTACATTTGTGATGGTCATTTATGGCTTGATGGAATTGCGTTGGAGGTCGAAGGTCAAAGGGAATTGCAGTTTGGAAAGAGAGGCGCATTACATGAGGACTGTAATTAAAGAAATAAACTGTGCTGTAAAATAAAGTTTTAGTTACCTTTTTGATGGTTGTTGATGGCTTATGGAAGGAGAGTCACCTTCCATAAGGACTGTTGGTAACTTAACCTCTGGTGCTGTTCGCTTGTGTGCTTCCGCCGAAGATCACTCCGACAGCCGTGGAGGGTGTGTATTATGAAAATAGTGCTTATTATAAGGTTTAATTTTCATAAATTTTAAGTTTGTAAGACGAAAAGCTTGTAAGATAAGGTGTTTGTAAGTTGAGGTCTCACTGTATTTGTTCCATCCCTTCAAACCCGTTTTCCCCGCTCACTGGCCTACATCCCCCCCACCGCTCTCCCACATCGATGCATCTCTATCATCGAAACTGTCTTTTGCCTTCTCACAAGAAAATAGGAGTTGGGGAGGGAGGGAGTGGCCACCTGCTGAGACCAAATTTGCTTTGAGGAATGACTCTTTTGTGAACACTGAGAGGCGTATTCTCTAACCTGCTTAGGTTTACCTCCTATAAACTTATTGGCGGTGGCTTGTGAGTTCATGTGAGGACAATGCAGATCCTGGAGGGGAGTTTTTTTAAGGGTACTTACTTATTGACATGGCGGTGTTCCAGAAACCACAAGTGATGAAATATCTCAACGACTTGGCAAAACAGATTTTTAACTACCTTCCATTTTTGCCTTCGGTCCTTTCAAGTCCACCTAGAACAGAAGCAAAGAAGAGATAAGAATCCCGGATTTCACCTTTCATACCTCGTCGAAATCAAACAACACTAGTGTTTACGCTAAAAGTGCAATGAGGCAAAGAGTTGACCGTAGGTTGTTTATTTCTCCGTAACTGCCAATGATGGATGCGCTAACATGATATCATAATCGCTTTCATCTCGCTAGTCGTATCACGCTCAAAGCGTCATTGCACGTTTCATTGAGTGATAAAGCAACAAAAAAAAAACTGCTCAACCGATCTCAGCAGAAACAGGAGTGACAATGCACGAGTCTTATTTTTTTGAGGTGGCAGCGAAATGTTTCATGGACAGGGCTTGATGCGAAAACTGAAGCATCTAAACCACAGGTGTCCAAGTCAAGACCCGAGAGCAAGATCTGACCTGCCATATCTTTTTATTCGGCCTGTGAAAGCAAATCATGATGCTTGCTATAGTCCAAACCAAAATGTCAAATTGTCCCATGTGGACCACAATAACAGTCAGTATTTTTGACTTCATGTTCGAAAACTAGTTGTTTATCAATTTGTTGTGGATTGGATTGAATAAGTCTCGCAGTAGAGAAATTTACATTTCACAGCAGCACATTGATGAAAGGAACAGGAAAGGAAAGAAAGAAGTAGAAAAACTAAATACAGGAGCTGCTGTAAAGGCAGCCACTCTCGCGGTGCCATCGTGAAGTCAAAACAAAAAACTAAATAAATAATATGACAAAACAAAGACACAGTCATTCAATCTTAAGCACTTTCTGCACCCTCTTTGTTGCATGAAGCAGTTCTAGATGAAAGAGGAGAGGATCAAAGCATTCTTTTCACCAGTGGATCAGACGTCATGGTGGAATGTGCACGTCTGCTACAAGCTAAATGTTGAAATCAAATATGAAGCTGTAGCATCCATTGATGAAGGTTGTCTCATACACCATGTAAATCCGCTTCAATTCCAATACGCGACAATACTCATTGTATGTAATATGTGGAGGTCATGAAACATTGTACTGCCTTCCTCAAATTCATGACGGCCCTCGAGAAGAAACCGTGATATAATGTAGCCTGTGGCAAAAAATAAGTTGAAATGTTTGTTACACGGAATATTTGCTAAAAACCTCGATTGAATCTATTCATTCTTCTTCTTGTCTCAGTTATGTTTTCAGAATGACCCCTTGGTCTCGGCACAGAAATTGAGAGGTCAGGAGGGTGATTCGGCCTCACATGTGAAAACATACTAACGAGGTGAAATGGAGCCATCTTTGGGCAGTCGGCAAAGGACACCCTGAACGCGTTGCCACCCAATCGCAGAGCACACACACAGACCGATAACCATTCGCAGTCCCACTCAAGACAACTGTCCCTCATGACAATTTAGATTGTTACATTATTCTGTCATGCATGTTTTTAACTCATTCACTACCAGACATGCAAAAATGTCTCCACTTCATTGCCAGGGTTTTTGTCATTGGCACTCGAATTCCAAGACCCACAGAATATTGGATTGGATTGGATTGGATTGGATATGCCTTTATTAGTCTCACAGTGGAGAAATTTACATTTCACAGCAGCAAAGTGATGAAAGGAATGAAAGTAGAAAAACGAAATACATGAGCTGCTGGAAAGGCAGCCACTCTCGCGGCGCCGTATTATTAAATAATAATAATAATAATAATAATAATAATAATAATAATAATAATGACAATAATAATAATAATACAATACATTTTAAGTGCCTTTCAAAGCTCTCAAGGACACTTTACAGCACAGGTGTCAAAGTCAAGGCACGCGGGCCAAATCCGGTCCGCCACATCATTTTTTTCGGCCCGCGAAAGCAACTCAAACTTGTTAAATTCCATGATGATTGATAAAATCTGAGCCAAAATTTCATATTTTTGGATGTCAACCACAATAAAAGTCATTTTTCTTGACTTCAGATTTGAAAACGAGTTATTCATTAATTTGCTGTGTGCTCTATATGTAATATTTGAAGGGATTTAAACATTCTAATGGGTTCCCCAAATTCATAACGGCCCTCGAGAGGAAACCATAACTACAATGTGGCTCGCGGCAAAAATGACTTTGACACTCCTGCTTTACAGTCACAGACAAGTATAGGCACTATAATAAATAAAATACAATCACAAATAGAATGCAATAAATAAAATACAATTACAAATAGAAACAACAGACCGACACAGAAAATGAATTTTAGGACTACATAGACATTCAATACAGCGTTAGAAACCATATACTCTGCTTTCATAAAAAAGAGTTAATTCCTAAATTATATGGGTCTGGAGTTATCTGAGCTTACATACAAATTGATTTATATAGTGCTTTAACAACAGTGGAAGCTGTACCATAGCGTTAACTTGGACTGAAGGCAAATGCTGCAAGGGAAAAAAAACATTGCTAGAGGTCTGACCATAGCTTTATTAGCAACCCTCCACCCCCGCAAAAAAAAAACAAACAAACAAACAAACAAACAAACAAACACATTCAGGAATGGCGCTAAACGTCACACTTGAATTCCCAAATAAATTCGGCCATGGCAGCGAATGAGTTAAGAATGTGGGAGGAAAACATGAGTACCCAAAGACTACTTGTACAATATTCAACATTGATGTGAGCTTTTATGTCTCAAACATAGACTATTAAGGGCTAAATGCGGTGAAATGGCAAGGAACAAGCCAGACGCCGCGGAACAAATATGTTTACATAGCTCTGTGGAAGACAACCACAGACACACACAACATTGAGTTGTGCTGGAGTCTATTCGAGGGATGATCTGCTATATTCGGAAACGTGGCAATATTTGTCTGTGTCGCTTTTAAACCAGACTGAAGATATCTGAAGACAGATTGTACTCCTTTACCTTTCTCGGTCACTATTGTAATAATAATACATTACATTTTAAGCACATTTTAAAGCTCTCAAGGACACTTTACAGTCACAGACAAGCATAGGTACTATAATCAACACAGTGGCGGAGGGTGGAAGAGGATCTGAGGGAACGAGAGGGAATAGAAATTTGATGAAGATCAGATAGTTATAGGGCAGGGGGCAAGTTTATGGATAGCTTTAAAGGACAACCGACATCTTCAAACAAGTTGTGTCCATAATTTGTAAAATGGCTTCAAATGACTTCGACTGAGCGTATTTTACAAAGATTCCAACGCATATAGCTATATTTTACGTTTTAAGACTCGCGCTGAATATTCTGGAAGTCTTGTTTTTGAGTTGGTGACGAGTCCTCACCCTACGTCACTGAAGGAACGCCCCTAACTGAAAAAGGGACACATTGTAGCAGTCCTTCCATCACGTCAAGGCATTTGGCTGTGCTTTGGTCTGAAAACGTCATGTAAGAACAAAAAGAGGCAGAAGAGGGCGACAAAGCTCCATTAAAGGAATTAATCAGCCTGTGGAAACGGGCTGATTAATTCCTTACACGGCCTTGTCGCCATTTTGTGCCTTTTTTGGGTGCGACATTTCCCACCCCTGATCCCTCAAAATGACATGGAATAAATTATTTAATCGATTGCAAACATGTATGCTTTCTTCTTCAGAACTATTTGAATCATATTCATAACTGGATGAGTAACAAGAAAGCATATTCTCCGAATCTGAAGCCATTGTTTTGATTCTCAAGCAAGGCAAGACACCACGAACATGGGGGCGGGACCTTCTGAAACTGGCCACTTCCGGTTTCAAATTGAAGTACTTTTTAGACACTTTAAGTCATTTTTATTGGTGTTTTGCATTTGACTAAAAATATCATACTCAGTGTTTTGGGTATTTTAGATGCTATAAAACGTTTTTCTGATGTCAGTTAGGAAACAAAAAAGTGACGTCGGTTCTCCTTTAAATGTCTAAAGAAGAATTTTAAAGTTGATTCTATATTTGACCGGGAGGCAGTGGAGCTCTCGGAGGACGGGGGTGATGTGGTGAAAGGATGAGGTTCTGGCGATGATCCGGGCTGAAGAATTCTGAACGAGTTGAAGTTTGTGGTTTGTGGTGAAGTTTCTGAGGGACACCAAAGAGAAGTGAATTGCAATAGTCAATCGGGGAGGTGACAAGACTATGAACGAGGATAGCAGTGGTGTAAGGAGTGAGAGACGGGTGAAGACGATTGATATTGCGGAAGTGAAAGTACGTAGATCGGGTAAAGTCATTTATATGGGAGTGGCAAGGTAATGTGCTGTCAAGAATGTCACCTAGACTTTTCACCTGATGGGAGGGAGAAACGATCGAATTGTCAATAGTGAGAGAGAAACGGTTAGCTTTGCTCAAGGTGGATTTGGTACCAACGAGGAGAATTACATTTTTTTCACTGTTAAATTTGAGGAGGTTATGGGTAAACCAGGATTTAATTTCAGAGAGGCAGAGTGAAAGGGAAGAAGGCGGAAGTGAGGCATTGGCTTTGCTGGAGAGACAGAGCTGGGTGTCATCTGCAAAGCAATTAAATTGTATACTGTATACTGTGTATTGTCTGGTCTTCTCTGGGTTACTGGCGAGTGCTCGGACAAGTTAGCGTCAAGAAAGTCTTTGGCCTTATTTGAACTCCTCCAGTCATGGCGATAGCGCGCCTGTCGGAGGGGTGTCCTCATGTGGCTTTTCCCCACTCAGGCCTGTTTGAGCTTATTAGTGTGCGCCCGTCTGTACACTCATTGATGCCAGTCCTCGGGACAGATGGTGGCAAGAAGGGTGAGCAAGCGTGGCAAACACACACACACGCGCATGCCCGCAGACACACACTCCATGTAATTTTTTTTTTGCCGTTACGTCCGTTGTTATTGTATTTCTGCCACGATAAAAAATACATAAAAATCTATTGAGTAATGCTGTCGCTTAATATGCGATACATTTGAAGGCCGACTGTCCGTGTAACTAAACAATCCCTTCGTAGCGTATTTGCGTCAGCTCATGAATCTTTATAATGTCACTGCTCATTTAAAGGACAACCGACGTCACTTTTTTGTTTTTTAACTGACACCAGAAAAACCTTTTATAGCATCTAAAATACCCAAAACATGCAGTATGATATTTTTAGTCAAAGGCAAAAGACCAATAAAAATGATTTAAAGTGTCCAAAATCTGCAAAAAAAAATTGAGCTGCGAATTGGGCATTTTCAGAAAGTCCCGCCCCCATTTCGTGACGTCACGCCAAGACGTCTTGCATTGCTTGTGAATCAAAACAATAGCTTCAGATTCGGAGAATATGCTTTCTTGTTACACATCCAGTTATGAATATGATTCAAATAGTTCTGAAGAACAAAGCATACATGTTTGCAATCGATTAAAGAATTTATTTGGGCCATTTTGAGGCAACATTGGGGGACAAGTTCTCACAAAAAAAAGAGGCACAAAATGGCGCCATCCTGTGGCCACCTCCGTTTCCACAGGCTGATAAATTCTTAAATGGCGCTTGTACGCCCCCTGGTGGCTTTTGAGTGCAACATGAGGTCCCCAGACCAAACAACTACAGTAAAATACAATGACGTGATGGAAGGACAATGCAACAATGCGTCTTTTTCACGGTCAGTGGGTGGTCCTTTTGTGACGTCACGTATGGACTCGTCACCAACTCAAAAACAAGATTTCCTGAATATTCAGCATAAGTCTTAAAACGTAAAATATAGCTATATGCGGTGGAATCTTATTAAAATACGCTCAGTAGAAGTCATTTGAAGTGATTTTACAAATTATGGACACAACTTGTCCGGGGACGTCGGTTGTCCTTTAAGCGGTGCAGAGAAGCATATTTGGTGAGGTAAGTGGTCAAAAAGGCACCACGTGCGCTATTTTGAGGCAGTAGTAGAGAATCATGTCTTTATTCTTGATGGGTTTTAATCACGTTCATAATGGGAGCTGAAATGCGTTCGCTCAACTGACTGTGTGTTTTGTTTGTTAAATGGAGTTTATTATCATCTTGTGACAATAAACAAAATATAAGTGTGTGGCATGAAAATACGAAGTTAAGAAGTTTCAGTCGCCAAATTGATTTGGAATGTTTCATTTGTTCATTGTTATTGTGTTTTTAAAAGTTTTAGTTTTTGTGGGTTTTTACATGTGTTTTAGATTGCGTTGTGTTAATTTTTGGGGCATGAAAATATGTTTTTTTTTTTTTACTTTCTTCCCTCCATATTTTGCTACTGAAAATTGTTAATTTTTCCATTGTAATAGTAATAATACATTTCATTTTTAAAGGACAACCGACACCTCCAGATAAATTATGTCCATAATTTGTAAAATCACTTGAAATGACTTCTACTGAGCGTATTTTACAAAGATCCCACGGCATATAGCTATATTTTACCTTTTAAGAGTCACGCTGAATATTCAGGAAGTCTTGTTTTCGAGTTGATGCAAACAAAAAAAAGGTGCCGGTTGTCCTTTAAAGGACAACCGGCACGTCACTTTTTTGTTTCTTAACTGACATCAGAAAAACGTTTTATAGCATCTAAAATACCCAAAACACGCAGTCTGATATTTTTATTCAAATGCAAAACACCAATAAAAATGACTTAAAGTGTCCAAAGTCTGCAAAAAATTGAGCTGCGAATTGGGCATTTTCAGAAAGTCCCGCCCCCAGTACGTGATGTCACGCCAAGATGTCTTGCATTGCTGGAGAATCAAAACAATGGCTTCAGATTCGGAGAATATGCTTTCTTGTTACACATTCAGTTATGAATATGATTCAAATAGTTATGAAGAGGAAAGCATACATGTTTGCAATCGATTAAAGAATTTATTCCGTGCCATTATGAGGCAACATTGAGGGGAAATGTCTCATCGAAAAAGAGGCACAAAATAGCGACCTCCTGAGGCCACCTCTGTTTCCACAGGCTGATAAATTCCATATATGGAGCTTGGACGCCCTCTTCTGGCGGCTTTTGGGTGCAACACGAAGTCCCCAGACCAAACAAGTACAGCAAAATACATTGATGTGATGGAAGGACCGCTACAATGTGTCTTTTTTTTCGGTCAGGGGCGTTCCTTTAGTGACGTCACGTACGGACTCGTCACCAACTCAAAAACAACACTTCCTGAATATTCAGCACGAGTCTTAAAATGTAAAACATTGCTATATGCGGTGGAATCTTATTAAAATACACTCAGTAGAAGTCATTTGAAGCCATTTTACATCGGTTGTTCTTTAAGCGCCTTTCAAAACTCTCAAGGTCACTTTACAGTCAGGGGATAAGTTTTTCTGTGGGTGAGCAGCGGCAGCCACACGCGCCAGCATTCACTCAACCCGAAAGTAAATCGGATAGAATAATAAGACAAATATATAGATTTAAATATGAATCTACTGACCAGCAATATTTTCAAAATGAATGGCAAAGGAAACATTTTAATCTGTGAGACATGTAAAGTTTTTTTCTAATTGTCATTCTTGTTTATTTTATTTTATTTTTTAAAACACATTTAGATAAATAGCCCTTTTTGGCCTCGACACAAACAAAATGTTAAACATTTTACAGCTCCATTTCATGAATGTTATAAATGATAAAACCGATGCTTGATTTTATCCTAGCTGTCAAGCTAACGCAAGGAAATATTCCAAAATGTTTCTTTTTTTCAAACATGACTTATTTGTTCATGCTTTTGTTTTTTTTTTTCTTTTTTAAACCAAAGTGAAGTACACATTTTCAATTCCTTATTGGCTAAACGTTGTTTTTGTGTCACACCATTGTTTGACACGTTAGCTTGCATATGGGAGGAATGCTAAAGGATAAAGTGTGAATGACGGTTTATTTATTTATTTATCTATCTAGATATTAATTTTCTGTATATTTATTTATGTGTATATTTCTTTATTTATAGAGCTAAGGCTTTGACTTTTTATATTACGGTATCAATCATAATCAGAATCATCTTTATTGCCAAGTATGGAGAACACACAAGGAATTTGTTTCCGGCAGAACACGCTGCACTAATATCATCATCAAAAAATTGCAGAGTAATGCTAAAGTTGTAAATGAATACAATTAGGGATGATGTCAACCTGTTTTTTTTTCTTTGTGTCAACTGGGTACATATTTTTTTGATTCATTTCAATATTTATTATTGACTCATTCATTGCTAGACGTGCAAAAATGTGTCCACTCCAATGCAGGGTTTTTGTCTTGTTTGAATTCCAGGACCCGGATAATACTGAGTTTCAGGACTACATTAACATTCAATGCAACGTAAGAAACTGTTGATTCTCTTCTTTCATCAGAAAATAAAGTTAATTCCTCAATTATATGGGTCTGCAGTTATCTGAGCTTGAAATGGGGTGGCTGGAAAAAAATACAATACAATACATACATATTGGTTTTATATAGGGCTTTAACAACAGTTGAAGCTGGAATAAAGCGCTAACATGGAAAAAAGGGAAATTCTGCCCTCTTGTGGAAAGGAAAAAATCATTGCCAGAGGCCATGGCCAGCGCTTTATCGGCACCCATATAAGAAAAAACAAAGCTGAATAAATATGCGCTTTATGTCATATTTTCAAAATCTGAATAAATTTGTGAATGGCAGTGAATGAGTTCACTTCAAAATTTCCACTGCAGTAAACTCGTTTTCAGTTGCGGTCAGAACGATCATTTTTAAAGCTATTTCATTTTGATCAAATATATGTCCAGCTAAAACTGCTTATTTTTGGAAACTACAATCGCAGGAGTCTGTTCAAATTGTATTGCGTTTCTGAATACAGAGCACATGGCAGTATTCATGTGAAGAACCATAAAACGTTTGGTGTCAGTTTTGCCCAGAAGGGTTCTGCCTTTTGAAAAACGTAAAAGGTTAATTAATCAATGTGAGGTTTACTTGTTTACCAAAAACTAAAAAGGGGGTAAATCAAAGCTCTGTTGTCCTCATGAGGTCATTGTGCACTCAACAGTGTTTAATAGGATGTGTTTTACTGCCTCTGCGGGGTACTGCTGAAGCGTTGCTCCAAACATCAACTGGCAGCGTTTGGGCGAGTGAGGCAAAACTCAAAACGTCTGAGTCAGTCAAGCAAAGAGAAAAGCTGAGACGGTTCATGCAGATGCTACTTGAAATGTGCGGTTAGTTTAGCAATGGGCCCTTTTGACACTTTTTTTTTTCTTTTTTTGGTGGGACTTCAAAAGATCATGTTCAAATATTCAGGGACAGTTTTTGAATGCGCTATTGATTCGGAACAGTCTTAGACAAATGGATGACTTTTGGGCTGTGTTCACATAAAAGGACTTTTTCCATTCATTTCGTCCCGGTTCACTAATTGAATCAAGTTTTGCCAAAGGTACAAGGCACAAAATTGATTGTGCAAACACGCAAACACACGTGGAAGCTCATTTACTAACTGGGCGGAACTACCATTTCGAAACGCTAAATTGTCAGACAATCCAATCTTCAAATTGGTTTGATTCAGCACAGGAAATGTGATTCAACCAGTGGCGGGCCGTGGATTTCATCGCTAGGCCTTCAGTAGTGCTACGTCTGAATGCATCCACAGCTGTGAGTGTGGTGTGATTTACTACACGTCCACTAGAGGGTGACGATAGCAAGGAAATAATTTGTGACTTGAAGCATCTTAATACTGTCATTGAACTGTTCAATTTTTTTTTACTATGAACGTGTATTCATGATAACCTCATACAATTGCAATATTATTTGCTATTTCTGCTAGCTTCAAAGCTGCCCAACCTTTTTTAATGATGTATTCTTGAAAAGTCTGTATTGAAACATGGCTTTAACAGTAAATCTGCAACCAAATCCATTTCGTCTCCTCCATCAGCCATTGTGGGTTGACAAAACCGCTATTAAATCAACACAACAATATATTTATGCATCTTATGCAGAGCCGTGTGCTAGCTTTGGCCAGTATGCACTTATCACTAGCGGCAAGTGATACTATGATTGGCTAGTGACTTGCCGATCAAGTGAGTAGCCAATCAAAGTTTGTGAAAATGTTTCCAGTGCATTCCAGCAGGCCTTCAGTTGCCAACTCGAAATCTGGTAGGTTAAAGCAACAATTTATTCTCCATTTATTTTTACGCTCCAGAGCCTGCTGAACTGCTTGTGAAGGCGTACAGCTAGATTTCTGACAATGGTAACAAATGATGGCTTAAATTTGATTGGTTAAATGCTTAAATACAAAAACAGACATCTGGAAGCAGCGCAACAGGGGAAAAGCAATGAAAATAAGTCAAACAAAAATTGGAAATTTAATACAAATTTATGGACAAAATATAATTAATATCAGTCTATGATTTCTGATATTTTTAGACCAGCAAAAAAGGCCTTGCAGGCCCCGATGGCCCAACACTGCCGGGACAAAGGGCGGTGGCTGATTTTGCATCTTGATCAAATGAGTTTCAGCCTTCCATGCACACTGTAACCTTATAACGTGAGAAGTTGACCACTGTGTGGTCAGACCGAACGTGATATGCGGGGTGGCGTGGCGATGAGCAATAGCTGGGATGCTAATATTTGCGGGGGCAACTATAAGCGGCGAATAGTCAAGGGTTCTCATTTTACTTTGACAGAGAAAAAAATGACTGTGAAAGCAGATGGAAAACGTCATGGTCATTCATTGCCAGACGATGTGCAAAAATGTGTCCACTCAAGTGGCAGGGTTTTGGTCATTTTCACTCAAATTGCAGGAGGCACAGAATATTGAGTTTTAGGACTACATAAACATTCATTTCACCATTTTCTTTCATCAGAAAAAGAGTTAATTCGTAAGTTATATGGGTCTGGTGTTACCTGAGCTTGAAATGGGGGTAGCTGTACAAAACACAATAAATATATCGTTGTACTAAGTTCATCCTGTCTAAATAACGCAATGGTGAATTGTTGTGTGTTGCACCAAGACTACTATTTGAAACGAGTTGACACAAATTCCCAGCAGACAAATCAGCCCATTTCCAACGGAGCTTGGGCGCCATCTTGTGCATTTTCTGGGACGCAACATTGGAGTCCTGATGGCTCGAATGGATATGAGAGGACTTCTTTAATCGATTGCAAACATTTATGCTTACCTCTTCAGAACTATTTGAATCATATTCATAACTGGATGAGTAACAAGAAAGCATCTCCTCCGAATCTGAAGCCATTGTTTTGATTCTAGAGCGACAAGACGTCCTGGCGGGACAACACGAACAAGGGGGCGGGACCTTCTGAAACTCACAATTTCCAGGGTCAGTTTGAAGTAGTTTTGGGACACTCATTTTTATTGGTGTTTTGCATTTTACGAAAATATCAGCCTGTGTGTTTTGGGTATTTTAGATGCTATAAAACGTTTTTCTGATGTCAGTTAGGAAACAAAAAAAAATGGTGTCGGTTGTCCTTTAAGTGACTTTTATGAGGGGTTTGGTCGAAAGAAAAAAAAATGGTTCAGATCTTAGGAAATCATCATAGAAATTGTTTAATTGGCTTTCGCAGATCACATAAAATGATGTGGTGGGCCATATTTGGCTCACAAGTGTTAGGTTTGACACCATGCGATAGGCACTCGGCACAGAGACCACATAAACAACTTTTGGTGATGTGAGTCATGCGTTCGCGTGCTTTGTTGTTGTTGTTGTTGTGTTTTATTCCCCAATCATGATATTAATTCAACTCTGGACCAGACTGCAGTCTATCGGTCAAGCGCAAGCACTCATACATGTTTTCCATGCTGCTGTTTTGTTTACCATTAGCGATCAAATATGCTCAGCCATGTAACCATGTGAAATTGAGAGTATTTGGGAGCAGCAGCAAAAGGAAAACCATCTCCTCCCATTCCAGGAAGAACCAAGATGCAGTTACGGGTTGGCAATCGGCCTCAACTGGATGACGCAGTCGAGCAAGAGACGAAAACTTTGAACCGCAAAAGTGAAGCAAAATATTTGATGGCGGGATAGATAGGCACATTCCATGTCAGCACACCTTTTCAGCACTCTTTTAGTCTTGAGGTTAAACAGAATTTTGGCACAGTGTTGTTCTGTGTTAACATGGTTTTGGCAGCTGGTGTATTTCATCTCCTGCATTCCTGACTGTCTCTGACTTGGTTAATTATCCTCATCATAAATTATTTTCATGCCGGTTCTGCTGGGCAGCATCAATCATCAGATAGCATAAAGTTCAGATCCCGGACTTTACATGTCAAAAACAGAATACTTTATCAACAAGAATTATATTTCAAACACAAGTTATGTTTTGAGTGAATATGGCTGTGTTTTTACAAAAAAAATGTATTCATTTATCTCAAGTCAAATTAAAAGAGGACTTTGATGATGTGTTCATCCAAGTCATGAAATCATCAAAAATAATGACCAAAATAGCAGCCAGTGTCATTAACTCATTCACGAATTTATTCTGGAATTGAAAATATGACATACAGCACCACTCCCGAATATGTTCTGGTTTAGTTTTTTCTTGTTTGGGTGCCAATAAAGCGCTGGTCTGCCTCTGCCAATGTTTTTCCCTTCCACAAGGGGGCAGCATTTCCCTTTTTCCATGTTAGTGCTTTGTTCTAGCTTCAGCTGTTGTTAAAGTGCTAACAAGGGCGTAGAAAATCCTACTGGACCCTCCGCACCCTGCCCAACACCTTTTCCAGCTCCTCTCCTCAGGCAGGTGGTACCGATCCATACGCACCAAATCCGGCAGACAATTAAACAGCTTATTCCCCCGTCATCATTAACTCTCTAAACAGTAACTCAAATATAACTGTATAGTACCTCTTTGGATTTTTTTTATGATGATACCAGTGCAGCGTGTTCTACCGGAGACAAATTCTACATACTTGGCAATAAAGATCATTCTGATTCTCATCTAAACTAATATGTATTCATTGCATTATATTTGGGACAGCCGCCCTCATTTCAAGCCCATATAACTGCAGACCCATATAATTTAGGAAATAGCTCTTGTTTTTCTGATGAATGAAGAGAGTCTGAGGTTTCTTCCGCTGCATTGAATATTTATGCAGTCTGAAAATTCAATATTCTGTGGGTCCTGGAATTCAAGTGACAATGACAAAAACCCTGGCACTGGAGTGGACACATTTTTGCACATCGTCTCGCAGTGAATGAGTTAAGAAAGAAAACTATTTTCAGATATGAGAGAATTTTGTTCAAACGTCAGCCCTCTTGAAACAAGACCTTTGTACCAAAAGAATGTGGACAGTGTCGCGGATGTGCGTCAGGAAAAGTGGGCAGCGAAAAAGGAACATAAAAATTCATTACCAGGCTGACAAGCTCTGAAAATCCACACGTGGAAAAATGGCTTGCAGTAAAAAGGGCTAAAGGGAACAAAAAAAAAACCTCAGCCCTTTACTTTCTAGTTTACAATTCATTCTACTTGAATTCAACTTTTTTTTTAAACTTTCCACCCACGAGAATATTTAATTTATTTAGAATACTTGGCGTGTTACAAACTGGGAAGAATTTGTTTGAAATGCAATCAAATTAAAACAATATGGTTGGCAACTGTTGAGTGAAAGTTAGCTGCTAATGGGTTCTGGGCGAGGTGTTTTAGATGATATTTCAAATGCTATATGTAGACAGATATGTATTTATTTATTTGTGTATTTATTTATGTATTTATTTATTTGTTTCGTAGAAGCCCGTAACAAATATCATTCAAAGAAGAATGTGTCGAACAAAATGTCTGAATTTGTGTGTTTAAAAAAACAAAAGTCTTGGGAAAGTACCAGTACATTGTGTGAAATTCACTATTTGCGCCAATTGGGCAGTCTGCTGCGTGGCCTCATGCCGACTGTATTTGGAGCAAAAAGTTACAATTACACAGCTAAGACTTAACTCATTCACTGCCATTCCCGAATTTATTACAATTGAAAATATAAAGCGGAGTTCACGAATTTGTTCGGGTTTTGTTTTTTTCATGCTTGGGTGTCAATAAAGTGCTGGCGATGGCCTCTGGCAATGTTTTTTCTTTTCCACAAGGTGGCAGCATTTCCATTTTTTCCCATGTTAGCACTTTGTTTTCAGCTTCAGCTGTTGTTAAAGCGCTATATAAATCAATATGTACAGTCACTTCCCTACTTACAAACATCCAAGGTACGAATAATGGTACATACGAACATTTTTATAGGAACATATGTAGTATTCTCTCCAGTTGTACATGTGCATATCTTTATCTGCAGTGGAATCTTTGTAAAATACGCTCAGTAGAAGTCATTTGAAGTGATTTAACAAATTATGGACACAACTTGTCGGAGGCGTCGGTTGTCCTGTAAAGCAGAAAAACGGCCCAAAAAGAATAAAGACTAAAAATGATGGTAATTGAACTTTTAAATGTGTCCTTGTCTGGTTTTTTTTTCTCTCTTTAATCCATGCACTTTCTCAGAAGTGTTTTTTGCCTGGTGTTTTAGAAATAACTTTCAACGATATTTGCTTTTGTAGGTTTTTAATGATCCTTTGAAAATGTCCAAGGCAAACATCAGCAGAGTGAGCGATTGCCCGACTGGTGAACACTTTTTTTTCTGGCGACACCCAGAAACCAAATTTGGCCACTTTCATGTTTCTACACAGCCATTTATTGCTGACAGATGAACTCTTCCAGCAACAAAGCTTGAAAACTAGAGTTGGTTTGTGGTTGTTTTTGACTGAAAATGAGGGGGAAAAACAACTTCAAAGCACAACTGATGGAGACTCAAAATGTGAGCTGCGTGACGACGAGCTAGCTATTTTGGCGGATCCTCAGCGCACGCCACAGCACAGCTTTAAATGGTTCTTCTTTTTGCAAATGAGCACTGAACAATCTTAATTTTCGACACAGTAAGCACCATCGTTCCTTCTCTGCATCCAAGAGCCTTTTCACTGAACTGTTGTGACTGCTCAGTGCGCGTTAAAGCCTATCAAGCTAATTTAGCTTGGTTTTTAGCCTGGGTCGGTTACTTCAGTAATTGATACAAAATTAGATTGGGTATAATAATAATAATAATAATAATAATAATAATAATAATAATAATAATAATAATACGTTTCATTTATAAGCGCCTTTCAAAACTCCCCAGGTCACTTTACAGTCACATGATAAGCTTTTCTGTGGGTGAGCAGCGGAAGCCAACGCGCCGGCGTTCACTCACCCCGGAGGTTAATAGATAGAAAGCTAGCTGGCCAGCTAATAGATAGTCAACAGAAAGCTAGCTAGATAGCTAGCCGCCTAGATGGCTCTATAGCTAATGACTAGCTAGCTAGTTAGCTAGATACTAGTTAGTTAGCTAATACACTGAATGTCTCTATTAAATACACAGATAGAAAGCTAGCTAGCCAGCTAGTAGATAGCTAATAGATAGCGAACAGATAGCTAGCTACAATTACCCCCTAATAAAGGCTAATCCAATCCAATCCAACAAATCCCCCACACGGTAACAAAACAAGCACAGCAATGCCTCAAAATGGATGAATAAATTCTAAAATAACATTAAATCTAATGAATGCTGTTTGCTGCTTTCTGTGACGCGCTGCTGTTTTACACTACTTTACTGTAGTGACTTTGGCTACGATTGATGCGATGCATCAAAGGCCGTGATAATCGAACCGTGAAGTAGCAAGGGATTACTGTACTGTAATTTGTTGGGTAGGGGAAGAAAAAAAATGAGTCAGTCAGTCACGGTAGTTAATTTTTATATGGGGCATTGCATTTAGACATAAGCATCTACAATAAATACACATCCACTCGTATAAGCAAAAACAAAGCTCGGGGTCGCAAATACAAATATCAAGTAAGGCCTTTTTGATTACCGTAATTTCCGGACTATAAACAGCGACTTTTGTCACAAGCCTTCAACCCTGTGGTTTATGCAACGATGCGGCCAGTTTATGCATTCTTTTCTAACGGCCGCCATGGGGCGCTCGAGCACTAAAGGTAAGAGTGAGATATGGCGAATATATGTGCCGAGGAAGACGCAAGTTCATGTAACTACGCGTGTGAATTGTGCATTTAAAGTGGCGGCGTTTTTTTGGAACCCCCCGCAAGAAAAGCCAAAACCCGAACACATTTGGGAATGGTGTTCCACGTCACACTTTTAGATTATCGAATAAATTTGGGAATGTAAACCAATGAGTTAATTATCTGACATTTGCTAGCATACAGTATGTTGTCAAGATTTGTATATTTGTATATTTTTAATTATTGTCAATGTGAAAAAAAATGCCAAGGGTGTTTTTTTTTGGGAGGGTGTGAATAATTTTTATTTCACGGTGACGCCATCATGATCTTAACTTTCAAGTTCTTTCAAAGTGCTGCCGTTTTGGTTAGCAACATGATTCAATCAGCATAAAACAGCGAGTCTTTATGATACGTGTGTGAACTATTTGGTTGTTTCAAATGCGTTCTTGGAAAATGACGAAAAGTCAAGCATCTGTTTAACGGAGGCATTTCATCATGATGATAACTAAGCCTTTGTACATAGTGACTATCGAGTTCGCCTGTGCTGATTTGCGGCCATGAGATGGCAAGAAGCATGGGTGGCAGATCAACAAGCAACACACAGACAATGCAACATATCTCGCTTTCACTTGCACTTTGGCAAGATAACAACGTGAACTCCCTTGGCAGAGGAAGCAAACAGACTAACAATGAGCCATCGACCAACAATAACCGCAGTTCCGAGAATCTTACAATGTGTCTTTCTCAGAAAAAAAAAGATGAATGCTTGCAAGCTTGAGTTTCAATCCACTAAAAGGTGTTGCCGACCTCCTCAGCTTCCTATACGGCACCCAGAAACCTTTAGTGCAAATCATAGCAACCCGATGGACGGCTTACATAACGGGTGCGCACAAGTTTACTTTCAATTTGCTCGTTTATATTTCCGCGATTGTGGAGGAGGTGAGTCCTTTTTTTTTCTTTGTTTTTTTTATGGAGTTAGCGCCTACCCACATAGCCGCCCATGTGTTAGAGCTGACTGTGAGAAATATTTAGAGCTACAAGGAAACCATAAGGTGTAGGAATGATGCAATAATTGGCGTTTTGGGTGGTGATGGATAACCCAGAAACTGTAACGGAAGTCAACTGGCTTTCTCAAAATGAAAGTTCAAGGAGAGATTTTCTCTGTATGAGTGGAACATTGCAACACTGCGTGACCACAAACGGGAACGTTTTGGACAATGAGGCACTAAAATAACTTGAATGGAAACATTTCTAACTCACCTATTAGCCTATTTTTTTGTGCTTGAATGTAACCGGTGCAAAAAGATTTTTATACTGCAAGAATTACAACAAGGGCGCAGAGAATCCTACTGGACCCTCCGCACCCAGCCCACCACCTTTTCCAGTGACTCCCATCAGGCAGGTGCTACCGATCCATGCGCACCAGATCCAACAGGCATTTAAACAGCTTCTTCCCCCAGGCCATTAATTCCCTAAACATTAGCCCAAATATAACTGTATAGTATATATTTTTTATGATGATACTAGTGCAGCGTGTTCTACCGAAGACAAATTCCTTGTGTGTTGTACATACTTGGCCAATAAAGATGATTCTGATTACTCAATGAGATTTATGCACCAGTGCTCAGATAATTTAAAGGACAACCGATGCCTCCGGACAAGTTGTGTCCATAATGTAAAATCACTTCAAATGACTTCTACTGAGCGTATTTTACAAAGATTCCACCGCATATAGCTAGATTTTACATTTTAAGACTCGCGCTGATGACGATGCCTGACGTGACGTCACGTCTGGAACGCCCCTGACTGAGAAAGCGACACACAATGCATTTTGGGTACTTTGTTTGGTCTGAAAACTTTGTGTTGATCCACGTTGATGGCGAAATTAGAAGGAAAACACATAACGCGCTGGCGAATTGTTGTGTGTTGCACCAAGATCACTATTTGATACTAGTTGACACATTCCCAGCAGACAAATCAGCCCATTTCCAACGGAGCTTGGGCGCCATCTTGTGCATTTTCTGGGATGCTACATTGGAGTCCAGACGCCACAAAATGATCCGGAAGGACTTCTTTAATCGATTGCAAACATTTATGCTTTCCTCTTCAGAACTATTTGAATCATATTCATAACTGGATGAGTAACAACAAAGCGTCTTCTCCGAATCTGAAGCCATTGTTTTGATTCTAGAGCAAGGCAAGACGTCCTGGCGTGACGTCACGAACAAGGGGGTGGGACCTTCTGAAACTCTGCATCTCTGAGGTCATTTTGAAGTAGTTTTGGGACACTAACTCATTTTTGCATGGTGTTTTGCATTTGACTAATATTATCAGCCTGCATGTTTGGGGTATTTTAGATGCTATAAAACATTATTCTGATGTCAGTTAGGAAACAAAAAAATGGTGTCGGCTGTCCTTTAAAGTTGTCAGCGTGAAGATTAAAGGCAGATCTGAGCACCAAGCCTTTTTGACTGCCTTCTCGCCTATGAGGAAAAACAGCATCGAAATGTGAACAAATTGAAGTTGACCACGATTAGCGGAACATATTTCACATTGCTTAATATTTCAAATCAGTTTTGCAAATCAAAACAAGCTCACGTGTGTTTTTTTAAAGGATTTCAGGGACAGTGGTTACTGCAATGGGCATCTTATCATGTTATCAGGTTGCAGGGGGTATGAAAGGTTTCATTAAAACTCTGAATGAATACTCAGTGAGGTTTTCGTTATGCAATGCAGGGATTTAACTCGATTGTCATAGTATACAAAACGGAATGAAATAAACCAAAATAAATTCATGGGAGCATGATATTTTTAAAGTGCTAATGAAAAACCATGATTTGAATAAAATATTTGTTTCTAATATGTCAACAAACAATCTTAAATCATTCACTGCCAGACATGTGCATAAATGTGTCCAATCCAGTGCTAGGGTTTTTGTCATTGTCACTCGAATTCCAGGACCCACAGAATATTAAGTTTTTGGACTACATAAACATTCAATAACAACAACAACAACAATAATAATAATAATAATAATAATAATAATAATAATAATAATAATAAATTTCTACACGTTAGAAAACTTACTCTTTCATCAGGGGAAAAAAAAAAGAGTTATTTCCTAAAATATATGGGTCTGGAGTTATATGAGCTTGAAATAAGGGTGTCCAAAATACAATGAAATGCATACATTTCAAAAACAGCTGAAGCTGGAAAAAAGCGCTAAGATGGAAAAAAGGGAAATGCTGCCCCCTTATGGAAGGGAAAACCATTGCCGCAGGTTTAACCAGCGCTTTATCGGCACCCTAGCATTAAAAACCAAACCCGAACAAATTCGGGAATGGCGCTCTAGGTTATATTTTCGATAAATACATTTGTGAATGACAGTGAATAAGTTAATCCAAGTCAAATATTTTATTCATACATAAAGTTAACATTTTCTAATTTCGAATTTTGCTATTTTAATATACAGTAAAGTCTCGTTATATCGATATTCAAGGGAATCCGAAAAAATATCGATATAACCGGGACTATCGATATATCCGACCCTGTTTGCATGTAATTTTTTCCGTGCGTGCATAGAAATAGTATCGATATAACCGGGACTATCGATATATCCGATATCGATATAACGAGACTTTACTGTATTACGTTATTACAGAGAAGATAAGAATAGATTTTGCACATTTTCTTACTGATGTCTACTTATAAAAATGTCTTTACTTTTGAAGATTTCCAATGTGCTGCAACAGCTCTGAAATCATTCCCATTATCCACTAAATTCAAATCATTAACAGCAGTTTGCTGCAAATAATTGTAACTACCCTCCACAGACTTACTCGATTGTTTCTTAAAAAAAGAGAATGTGTTTGTTTGCTGCCTGTTTAATGTCATTTAGAGTTTTACTCTTGTTCTCACACTCCATATTGCAACCATCCACCATGTTTAATGTAAATACTGCAATGCACCGTGGGTAAATGAATATTCGATTAGCCCTTTCGGCAGTTTCTGGGGATGCCGGAAAAGCCCGAAAAATCCTCTACCATGACTTTGGAACGTACCGAAACAAATGCAAGGTGATTATGGCTCAATACCGGTAATTCAAGATGGCAGAGGACCAAAGTTAAAACCTTTGAAGGAAAATAAACAGCTTTCAATTGCTGTTTAACTAACTTTGTTTCTTTAGCTATTTTAACAGAAGTACAGTATGTCATATATGACGCAGATCATGTAGCAATATGCGCTAATCATAATAGACTTGCGCCGAAGCTGGCTCAATGGAGTTACAAAGGTGTCAAAATGCGTCAATGGCGCAAAGGTGCGTCCCAAATGCAACCCCGATGATGCGATAGTCATGAACATCCTTGTCATCTCATGTCAGAAAGTCCTCCCCAGCCATCATTTATCCAACTCAAAAGCATTTTCCCCCTTTTGAGGACAATCCCACATGACAAGACCTTGTGGTTGTCCCCTTTCCACTTGTTTCATTGAATGATTTTGCTGATGTCTCGTTTGAGTCCTATTGAGCAGATGGTGATGACACGGTATGCCTCGGATGTCAACAAATTAGGAAAATCTGGTCAAAGTCTTTTTTTCCTCTCTTTATAGAATTCTTGGGCAAAAATCAGCAAATGTCAGTATGAAGTGTGATAATTTTGCTTCTGGCTTATTAGGGGATGACCGTTGATATCCCTCTCCTAGATTGAAATCAGGAGTTGTCGTGTCAAGATGTGATGTCGCCACGTTCTTGTAGCATCACTAGGATTTATCGCTGTGACGCAATGCAGTATTTTGGGTTGCTCCTGATGCTCTCCCAGCTAAAGCTTCCTTTTTCCGCTTTTTTTTTTTAAACGTTCCTATCATTAGTGCAGCTTTCATTCAGCAAGTAAGTAATTTTTTGGGCAGGGCAAATCTGAATCTGCATACGTGTGCATCTCTACTGTGCATTCCAAATGGCATTCCGGTGACATATTTCAAATCCAACTCATTGATGTCACCTGTCCTAACTTGTTGACATTCTGTGAGCAAGCGGAAGGGGGGTGGAGGGTAAAGGAGGGGTGGGCGATAGAGCAGAGCGAGCTATTGCTGAGCAGAACGATACAGAGGGGAGGCAGCTGCGTATTCGGCGTTTCATCTTTAGCCGAAGTTCAGATGAGGACACGCTCTCACACTGACTGCCTCGGGATGAGCCACACTTATTTTGGAAGGCAGCAGACAGGAAAAAAGACGGGTTCGCCCTCCCACCCCTGTCCTCCACCCAAAAAAAACCACTGCATCACAAACAAGTTCTGCAATATCTCAATGCGGATAAAAAGCATCAAGCCAGGCTACAGTGTTGTCATTGAAAACACAGAATAAAACAAAGTCAACACCAAGACTGAGGGAATAAATTGAATTTGCGAGTTTGTGTTCATTATGAACAACGTTCGTGTCCTTGGTTCCGTCCATTGAAGTGAGATGAACCGCATTGCACCACAGTTCACAGAGACCCTCTCTCTTTGCAGGGCTCTCGGTTCGTTTGCTTGGTGCATTCCAGGAGTTCACACTTGACCAAATGAACAATACCAACAGAGCTAGTTCAACAAAAGTCTCTTATAACCAAACCTGAAAGGGGTGAATATAGTCACAACCCGACTGGACCATTTATATCAATACACTGAATTTCCTGACACTTTCGATTGCTGTTTTAATCCTGGTTTGTGTCTTTGAAGGACATAGGTGACACTAGTTTTACAAGCAGTCTCAATTTGCTTGTCTGGGGGCGAGGGGGTGGCATTGAAGGCGATGGTACTGACACAGGATCAAACCAACCGCAGTAGCAGTGCGATTGCACCACAATTTGTGAAAAATTGAAGGATTATTTCTGATTATAATTTGTTAAATTAATCCTCTGCCATGATATTACGCTTCTCTCAATGATATGTCATGAAAATAATGTCATGATGTGCGTCTTCCGCCATATTTACTCTAGCCTGTATAACTTTCTGATACGCAGAATGAGCAAAAGAAAGTTCATTCTTGGAGCTATCTGTTAACCTTGATACACTGCTTACTGGAGACTTTCTGGAGACAGACTGATAAAAGCTAAGAATTGTTCAGGAAGAATGCCGCCTCAATGTCGTACCATAGTCTTAATACCGCCCTTGATACCGCACGAGTGTGTCCATGGTGTGGACACACTCATGATAAAGCAGCCATTGTCCGCAATTCCTGTACGGAATATTCTGCAAATAAACCCTTCGAAGGTACTATTCATCGACTCCAACCTTTCTTTGGATAACTAACACATTAACGAACACACGGAGGAAAGAAGGCCACTCTCCTCCAACAAATGGTGACCCCGATGTGATATCGGATTGCGGTTTTGGTCAACAGACAGAACATCGGTCGCCCAACAGACTTGACAAGGTAAGAGGACAATTATCCAAATTGATCTTTTGTCTGTTGGCTTAAAGGACAACCGAGGTCTCCGGACAAGTTGTGTCCATAATTTGTAAAATCGCTTCAAATGACTTCTACTGAGCGTATTTTACAAAGATTTCACTGCATAGAGCTATATTTTACGTTTTAAAACTCACACTGAATATTCTGGAAGTCTTGTTTTTGATTTGGTGACGAGTCCTCACCCTACGTCACTGAAGGAACGCCTCTAACTGAGAAATGACATACCTTGTATCACCTCAATGTATTTTGCGGGACTTTGTTTGGTCTGAAAAACTTCGTGTTGATGTGTTGATGGCGAAATTAGAAGGAAAACACAAATAACGCGATGGTGAATCGTTGTGTGTTGCATAAAGACCTCTACGGTGTATTTGACATTCGCTGACAAAACCTCCTAGGAGACAATTTCCATGGAGCTTTGTCGCCATCTTCTTTTTTGGGGTACTGTGAGTACTGAAGAGTTTGTCACTACATTTCTCTCCAGATGCATCAAAATGACCGGAATACATTCTTTAATTGATTGCAAACATGTATGCTTTCCTCTTCAGAACTATTAGAATCATATACATAACTGGATGCGTACAAGAAAGCATCTTTTCCGAATCTGAAGCCATTGTTTTGATTCTCGAGCTAGGCAAGACGTCTTGGCGTGACGTCACAAACTGGGGGAGGGACTTTCTGAAAATGCCCAATTTGCAGCTCAATTTTTTGCAGATTTTGGACACATTAAGTCATTTTTATTGGTGTTTTGCACTTGACTAAAAATATCATACTGTGTGTTTTGGGTATTTTAGATGCTATAAAACGTTTTTCTGATGTCAGTTAGTAAACAAAAAAGTAATGTCGGTTGTCCTTTAACTCATTCACTGCCATTCACTATTTTTTTCGGGAATTAAAAATATCACAGGTGCCAAACCCACCTATTTAAAATTGCATTTTCTGTGTAGCTCTATCTTTTGTTTCTATTCATAATTGTATTTTATTTATTGTATTCTATTTGTAATTGTATTTATTATAGTATCTTTGCTGCTGTGAAATGTAAATTTCTCCACTGTGAGACTAATAAAGGCAAATCCAATCCAATCTATGCTTGTCTGTGACTGTAAAGTGTCCATGAGAGCTTTGAAAGATGCTTAAAATAAAATGTATTATTATTATTATTATTATTATTATTATTATTATTCCCGAATTTGTTCGGGTTTTGTTTTTTTATGCTTGGGTGCAGATAAAGCCCTCTGGCTAGGTTTTTTTCTTTTCCACAAGGGGGCAGCATTTCCCTTTTTTCCATATTAGCGCTTTGTTCCAGCTTCAGCAGTTGTTAAAGCACTGTATAAAGCAATATGTATGTATTACATTGTATTTTGTACAGCCACTTTCATTTTGAGCTCAGATACGTACATCCAGACCCATACAACTTAGGAACTATCTCTTTTTTTTCTGATGAAAGAAGAGAGTCTAAGGTTTCTCACACTGCATTGAATGTATATGTAGTCATATGACAAAAACCCTGGCACTGGAGTGGACACATTTTTGCACGTCTGGCAGTGAATGAGTTTTTAATGGCATAATGTAATTTTCTGACATGTTCCTGTACGTAATGAATTTTGCACCAAAGCCTGATTTTATTAAATTCATTTTTCATAAAATTCAACCATCGTGGACACCGTGTAGAAGTAACTAATTTTGGCCATTGAATAGTGGCCTTTTGTTCTTTGGTCACAAGCCACTGCTTGTGACCAAAGTTGAGCGTGAGAATGAAGATTGACAAGTGAATCAAGATCTTAGCCTTTCGGGTCGCAAGAAAGACCGTATTTATCCGCTCGTTGATCTTTGGAGTGGTCCATCGATGAAAAGGTTTCTTCAGCCGTCATCTGTACTTCTTTGAAGGTGTCGGATGTTTCGCTTTTATCCAAGAGGCTTCGACAGTGAACTAAAATCTTTTTGCTGGTAGTTTCGGCCCTATATATATATCCCTACTGTCGAGACCTGGCGGTGCCAGACTCTGCCAGCTGCCGCTGCTCACCCGCACACAAACAGAGTTCTTATCCCGTGACTGCAAAGTGTCCTTGAGAGTTTTGAAAGGCGCTTAGAAATCAAATGTATTATTATTATTATTATTATTATTATTATTATTATTATTATTGGTCCCTGCTCTCAGGTTGGGGGAGCAGAGGACTACTCCCTGCAGCTACACGGATTACTTCTATTGTCCTGACTGATTACTTCTATTGTCCTGCCCGAGTATGAGTTCTACCACTGGCCTGATTGCCTCATTTGCTCTGATATCACCTCATCAGCATAACTAAGCCTATGTTGCCTAAGAAGTCTGTTGAACAAACGATCCAAATTGAACCTCACCCCACCATGGCGATTTGGTTCGCTGATGAAGCCTCTTTGATAAGAAGCGAAATGTCCGACACCTTCAAAGAAGTACAGATGCCGTCTGAAGAAACCTTTTCATTGACTACTTTTTCAGTTTTTATTTAACCAAAAGTCCTATCTTATGACCTCGCTCAATTTGAAATCATCCCAAACAAATAATTCAAACATCAAAATCCACCCGAAAGTGGTCATAGACTGATATTGGGACAATGACCTGTCTTGAACATGACATGACTGCTGGAAATGTTCTCACAGTTTACCACTGCGATATAGCAACCATAATGAAAAGATTTTAGGGCCAGTCAGTGGTGGATCCTGTATGGAGTAACACATCAGAGGCGAAGAAAATCGCTAAGAGAAGGAGTTCGTCAGAGACATGGCAGCTCTTCCGTGGTAATTGTCTTGACACTTAAATGGCTACAAGGCTACGGGCCCAGAGGGAGAGGTGGCCCCGGACATAATGGGAAGCATGTAATGAGAAGTTGGACGTATGTAGGGGGCTCGGATGTGCCCGGCATGGGAGCGGGTAGCCTTAATTGTTAGCTAGCTTTCTCAGTCTTAATTATTATTGTGGAACATTGTTGTAGCCCAATAATTCTCAAAACGCATGAACTAACATTTTAAGGGGCACCCAGCCACCCCCCGCCGGCGCTGCCTTGGGTACCTCGCATATGTGTTGTATCATCCCCCTGATGGAATTTGGTAAGATTGCTAACCTAAACCCGCCCCCTTTTTTTTCTTTAAAATATCTGCCAGAGTGCGAGCCCTCGATCTAATCAGCCAAAGAGCTGTTTTGTGAGCGCGAAAGCGCGGTGCGCCTCTTGCGCGAAATCAAACATCAAATGCGAGGAAGATAAAATAAAGAAGTCTGCTAATTCATTTGCAACAGCTGACCTACTTAATAGGAGAGTTTAAGGAGGCATCTGTTTGTCAAATGCTTTTTTTTGGGGGGGTGAACGTTCTTTCACACCGCAGGGTGCCTCTAAATGGCTCACGGTAAATGAAAGAAGAAAGGATTGTTAATGGCCAATCACTTTTACTGCGAGGTGAAAACTGCCCGGCAACAGAGAGGTTTTTGTTAAATAAATGAATACAAAATAAAATACGGACCGGGACATGATGCTGTGATTTGCGGCAGCCGACAACTATATGAAAGTAAGTATTTCCTAGAAACGTGGAACTTTTACTGTAAGAACCCGAGACAGCATGATGACTCACTCCAGTTCGGCTGAAGCGGTTCTGACTCTGGGAGCTGATCTAATGTGGACCCTTGAAACTTGATTGCCATTAAGGACCACGGCCACCTTCTTTTCCCAGACCAAAGAAAATCAGCATGACATTCATGGGGGGGGGGGACTATTCCGCTGTGATTCCATTTTACTCTGTTTCTTGCTTGCATTAAATTGTTAACCTTGAAAATCCTGCCAAGATTCTGACATTTCCACTCATGTAAAAGACATAGCCTCCGAATCATATTTATAAGAAAAATGATGTCATAGAGGAAGACTATTATGTTCTGTAGGTGAGGAAGCAAGCGTTTATCTATCCAGCATTTGTTAACACATACGGTTACAAAGCCAGATATTTCGAAACATATCTAGATACAGTAGATGGCTAGCTAGATAGATAGATAGCAAGATAGCAAGATAGCTAGCGAGACAGATAGCAAGATAGCTCGCTAGATAGATAGCAAGATAGATAGCCGGGTAGCTAAATAGCGAGCTAGGTAATGCCACTAACTATCTAGCTCGGTAGATAGCTCGATGGATTGTCAGACAGATAGACAGATACTGCAAGTCATGCAGCGCTTTATAAGTAATCAACATGATCTTGGAGTTTATTCTGAGTTTTCCTGCAAGTAAGAGGAAGTATTCCAATACAGGACAGAAGTCATGGGGGACCCCTCTGGCAGATTATCGGCACAATTCCATATTGAAACCTTCTAATAGCTTCCTAATGGTTTCCGAAAGTACGAGTCCATCTCCTTCCAGTTCACCCAAAACCATTAGCATTGGAATCAAATATAAAACTTGATGACAAAAATAAATAAGTATAAAATAAAAATCCATTGAAAACACCACAGTCTATGTGTTTCGTCGGACTGAGTTTCAAATCAAGAGCTTAATGTAATTCTCGAGCTAGCACAACAGGATTTGTGTTAGTTCCAGAGGGGTCATTGAGGTTAAGAGCTGTTAAGTACGTAGTAGTGTTTAAATCCTTCCTAAGCCAAACCGCCACAATGCCGGGCGCCAAACACTCTTCTGGACTCATTTCACCTCAGGGTGTGGTGCCGGAAATTTCGGGGGGACGAGGGGCGGTCAAATAACACCTCAGGTAGGTCCACTTGATGATTGAACAGAAAATGCCGTTGACAGTGAACATTAAAAAGAAAACTGTCTCTAAAATGTTCCACTTTTTGTGACCGTTTTTTTTGTTGGGTGCCATGCTGGGAGATGTGCCCAAAATAAAATGTGCCTCACAAAAAGAGGAGCATATATAATGAAGGACACTCTGTATGTTTTTAGAAACACAATTACAATTCCTCGCCCAAGAGTGCAAAATAGCATTTGTGGCAAGTAACCACACTGATTATTTCAAAACCAAATAGAATGAGTCTGTTTTCATGAAGGACAACAGCAACCAGGAACATATTACCATTGAGGATGTAAAACATAATAAAATCATAAAATTTGGACAATGTCAAATTCAACAATGATCTTCAACGATGGCTTGGGTTTTAAAACGGTTGTAAATCAAGTTGAGAATGAATTACTCCACATATGTTGACACTTTCTTGTAAGAAAGCTGTCATCCAAAATCGGTATCTACCATCAGATTGAAGAGATTTTACGACCTGCTTTCGATGCTCTTAAAGGTCAACGCATCTTAAGAACATGACGTACCCCTGTTAATACCACCACAACTGCAAAGGATGAGACGAGAAAATTAATCAATGGTAAAGCTCTGTATGTAAAGATGAGAAAGAACCCTCGATTAGATAAATATTCCACATGCAGAGAATAGATAGGCAGGAGGAGGACAGCAGGTCCAAGGTCACAGTGTCCAGAAAGAGTAATTTAGGGCACTAATATCTCCTTTGAACCCTTCCAGATTATGAAAGTTGACCTCCCCTTTAACATCGGCAATATTACTGATGTTAAAGGGGAAGGCAACTCAATTTTTAACAACTACAGTATATGTTCTTTTTGAGTTACTTCCGGGTTGAGTGAACGCTGGCGCGTGTGGATGCCGCTGCTCGCCAACAGAAAAACTTTTCCCGTGACTGTAAAGTGACCTTGAGAGTTTTGAAAGGCGCTTAGAAATCAAATGTACTGTACTGTTCTATCCAGGCTCCATATTTTTGTGAAATATGAATAAAGCAGCAAAATGCTGCCCCCAAATCCATCACTGCGTCTCATTGGCCAGCTCACCTGTTTTCTTAATTAGATCAATAGATCAATAGATCAATAGAATCAATAGAATCAAATCAATAGATTAAAGAAGTCTTTCTGTATCAATTCGAGCCGTCAGGACTCCGATGTAGCGTCCCAGAAAATGCACAAGATGGCACCAGAGCTCCGTTGGAAATAGGCTGATTTGTCTGCTGGGAATTTGTGTCAACTAGTATCAAATAGTTGTCTTGGTACAACACACAACGATTCACCATTGCATTATTTATATTTTCCTTCTAATTTCGCCATCAACACGGATCAACACGAAGTTTTCAGACCAAACAAAGTACCCAAAATGCATTGTGTGTTGCTTTCTCGGTCAGGGGCGTTCCAGACCTGACGTCACGTCAGGCATCGTCATCAATTCGAAAACAACGCTTCCTGAATATTCAGCGCGAGTCATAAAATGTAAAATATAGTTATATGCCGTGGAATCTTTGTAAAATACGCTCAGTAGAAGTTTGAAGTGATTTTACAACTTATGGACACAACTTGTTCGTGATGTCACGCCAGGACGTCTTGACTTGCTCGAGAATCAAAACAATGGGATCAGATTCGGAGAAGATATTTTCTTGTTACTCATCCAGTTATGAATATGATTCAAATAGTTCTGAAGAGGAAAGCATAAATGTTTGCAATCGATTAAAGAAGTCCTTCCGTCTCTTTTTGAGGCGTCTGGACTCTAATGTAGCGCTCAGAAAATCCATAAGATGGCACCCAAGCTCCATTGGAAATGGGCTGATTTGTCTGCTGGGAATTTGTGTTAAGTAGGATCAAATAGTAGTCTTGGTGCAACACACAATGATTCACCATCGCGTTATTTGTGTTATTTCCTTCTAATTTCGCTATCAACACGAAGTTTTCAGACCTAAGTACCCAAAATGCATTGTGTGTCGCTTTCTCGGTCCGAGGCGTTCCTGGCGTGACGTTACGTAAGGAATCGTCACCAACTCAAAAACAAGACTTCCTGAATATTCAACGTGAGTCTTAAAACGTAACATATAGCTATATGCGGTGGAATCTTTGTAAAATACGCTCAGGAGAAGTCATTTGAAGTGATTTTACAAATTATGGACACAACTTATCCGGGGCGTCAGTTGTCCTTTAAACATACATTCCAATCAAAATATAGCACTGACGCAATTTACGAACAAATTCATCTTACGAACGACCGTTCGTAACGTATCTCGTATCTCGGGAGCATCTGCACTTTCAACTCGATGTTCTTTTAGTTGTTGAATGTTACTTTAATTCCAAAGCTTGATTTTCTTTGTACTGTACAGAGAAGTCCATCAATCCTTTTTTTTCCAATGCTACTTGTTCTGTTCAGTTTTACGCATGCCTCATATCTATCCTCGTTCCATCTCTATCTTGGAATCCTTGGCAGTCAGCCACAGGCCACATTTCAAGACAACAACCATCGACACTCACAATCACAATGTTCCTGAATGGGCACGCCCCTCCACCCCATTCGTCACACAGTGGAGAACGCTTGCCTCGCCCATTTTCTTAGACTGCTGATCGTCACGAGGTTTGTGGGTGAGCTGGAAGCCTTCCCGGGACGATCCCTATGCTAGTCTGGTTTGTACTCAATCGCAGGGCACATTTCCGGATAAACGCTGGTAGTCGTATTCATCTTGTGACTGAATGTGAATTGAACACAGGCTGTTTACACTCAAGTCTGGCCAAGCTTACGAGAGATTCATCCTCAAAAAAATAATAATAATCAGAATAGTTGGACAAGCTTTTTGGAGTACTGGTGAAATTAACTCCAGCTGGTATGGTTTTGTTAGACAATTGAGGTTGACCGATGGGCAATTACTGTCAGGGGTTTGATCGTCAATCTGTGCGACTGTCTTGTTGATCGCGACAAAGAGGACGTGGGTCGCGGGTACGAGTGGCAGAAACGATTTCCTTTTGCAGGCGTGCGAGTTGACCCAGACAGGGTGGGTGAGGAACTCGCACGGAAAGAAGGGAGCCAAAGAGGCTGGTTGTCTCTTAAAAAGAGGATCAAGATGCTCCATGTGCGGTTGATACTAAAAAAGACAACAGATTTAATCTGTGGGCAATTCTTTTTTTCTTCATTGACTCATTCACTGCCAGACATGTGCAAAAATGTGTCCACAGTGCCAGGGTTTTTGTAATTTTCATTCAAATTCCAGGATCCACAGAATATTGAGTTTTAGGAGTACATAAACATTCAATACAGCATTAAAAAAAACTTAGATTTTCTTCTTTAATCATAATAAAATGAGTTAATAAATTATATGGATCTGGAGTTATATTAGCTGTCGAAAATACAATACAATACATACCATTGATTTATATAGCGCTTTAACAGCTGAAGCTTCTTCTTGTATATGCAGAGCGTACTTGCTTGGTCACATTCATCTAACTCTTTCACTACCAGACAATGTATAAAAATGTGTCCACCCCAGTGTCCACCCCAGTGGCCAGGGTTTTTATCATTTTCACTCAAATTTCAATACCCAAAGAATATTGACTTTTAGGACTGCATAAACATTCAATTCAGCGTTAGAAATCTTAAACTCTCTTCTTTCATCAGAAACAAATGAGTTAATTTCTAAATAATATCAGTCTGGAGTTATATGAGCTTGAAATGAGGGCGGCTCTCCAAACTACAATGCAATACATACATATTGGTTTATGTAGCGCTTGAACAACAACTGAAGTTGGAACAAAGTGCTAACGTGGGAAAAAGGGAAATGCTAACCCCTTGTGGAAGTGCCAGAAGCCATGGCCAGCGCTTTATCGACACCCAAACAAGAAAAAAATTCGGGAATTGCACTCTATGTCATATTTTCAATTTGCAAATAAATTTGTGAATGGAAGTGAATGAGTTCGTGTGATCGCATTGTAGAATAAATACATATACCTCCACATCTTAAAGTATTGATCAGGAAAGAAAATATTCAGAAGACTCTTTGGGGGGCAAAGGAGCAAGCAGCACAACCTACTTAAAGGACAACCGACGTCTCCGGACAAGTTGTGTCCATAATTTGTAAAATGGCTTCAACTGACTTCTACTGACCGTATTTTAAAATGATTCCACCGCATATAGCTATATTTTACGTTTTAAGACTCGCGCTGAATATTCAGGAAGTCTTGTTTTTGAGTTGGTGACGAGTCCGTACGTGACGTCACTAAAGGAACGCCGCCTGACCGAAAAAAAAAGACACATTGTCGCAGTCCTTCCATCACGTCAATATATTTTGCTGTATTGTTTGGTCTGAAAACCTTGTGTTGCACCCAAAAGCCGCCAGAAGAGGGTGTCCAAGCTCCATATAAGGAATTTATCAGCCTGTGGAAACGGAGGTGTCCACAGGAAGTTGCCATTTTGTGCCTCTTTTCTGGTGATCGTTTCTCCCCAATGTTGCCTCAAAATGGCATGGAATAAATTATTTAATCGATTGCAAAAGTGTATGCTTTCCTCTTCAGAACTATTTGAATCATATTCATAACTGGAGGTGTAACAAGAAAGCATATTCTTCGAATCTGAAGCCATTGTTTTGATTCTCAAGCAATGCAAGACGTCTTGGCGTGTCGTCTCAAACTGGGGGCGGGACTTTCTGAAAATGCCCAATTCGCAGCTCAATTTTTTGCAGATTTTGGACACTTTAAGTCATTTTTATTGGTGTTTTGTATTTGAATAAAAATATCATACTGTGTGTTTTGGGTATTTTAGATGCTATAAAACGTTTTTCTGATGTCAGTTAAGAAACAAAAAAGTGACGTTGGTTGTCCTTTAAACGCTCATGGTGTGGTCTGTCTTCTCAGAATGAACTGTATCGGAACAGAAGCGGCTTTCTTCACATCCTGGATGTAAAGTTGAATTCCTAGGCGAGCGACGCAAGAGCCCGCTGCTACGATGACATCATTTTTACATTGCTCTCGTCTTTTATTTTTTAAGTTGGGTCACGACTTCTGTTTGGTTTCACTCTCTTAAGACTAAGACACTGACAGCATTTGAATTGAGGATTGCCAAAATGTAACCATTAATTCGCAACCAGAGCTTTCTGAAGGTTGTAATTTAACAGTAAATAATGCGTCTGTGGTGTGACAGACCTCCTCGTACTTCCCCGAGGAACTTTTTTTGGAATCTTGGAATAGCCCCCATGGGGGTGATTATTTGCCCAGTGCAGATTTACCTCAGATGAACCTAAGTATTTGGCTGTGGGTAAATGTGGGGGCGAGACAGAGAGCTAGACAGACCGAGTGTGAGAGAGCAATTGACAGAGAGGTGGAGAGAGAGGTGGAGAGAGAGAGAGAGAGAGAGAGAGAGAGAGAGAGAGAGAGAGAGAGAGAGAGAGAGAGAGAGAGAGAGAGAGAGAGAGAGAGAGACAGAATGAGAGAGAATGAGAGAGAGAGAGAGAATGAGAGAGAGAGAGAGAGAGAGAGAGAGAGAGAGAGAGAGAGAGAGAGAGAGAGAGAGAGAGAGAGAGAGAGAGAGAGAGAGAGAGAGAGAGCGCACTCTGAGCAGGCTGAGCAGCGAGATGCTGATTTATAATTACAGTGAATGTCGGTCCAATACCCCCGCTGTTCTGCTGATGGCTCCATTGCACTGAGACGTCGCTTTTCCGCTGTGATCTTAATTTGAATTCAGCAGCACGATAACACACCTTTCTTCCAGAGTGCACACATGGCCCTGAATGTCTACAGACGGCGTTGTTTAAATTTTGGATGTCCTAAGAATATTATATTCGGAAATATGGAAAATGTTATTTCGAGGCAATGTCGAGATCTTATTGACCAAGGATGGAAGAACGTAGACATTTGACCCTAATTTTGATTCATTGGGTGACTTATTTATATGTATTTAATACACAAAATGAGTTGTGAGGTTATTTAAGATGGTGGATTTCACGTTTTGCACGCATATGACAATTGACCCCTGGCCTGTGCTAATTCTGCACAACAAGCATCTATTAGAACGCCGAGGGTTTAAGTTTTGAACGGTAGTTATGGTTATACAATGCGGTTTACCACCAGCATGAGTGTTGAGTTATTCAAAGAGGTTTAAGGGCGGGTGTCTTTCAGCCCCTACTCCAAAAAGAATTAACCCAACTGAAACTACTAAAATAAATACTAAATAAATAAATCAATCAAATACTTTAAAGAAACAAATAAATCTATAAAAAAATAAATACATAAATACATATACACAGCTAAGAATACTGTACATAAATACTTACATAAACAAATAAATCAAAAAATATAAATACTAGCTAAAAATAGCGTAAAAAACAAATACTTAAATAAATACATAAACAAATAAAATAAAATAAAATAAAATCCATCCTCCAAACTGCTTTATCCTCATTAGGGTTGCGGGGGTTGCCTATTGCAGCCGTCTTTGCGCACTCGGCGGGGGACACCCTGAATTGGTTGCCAGCCAATCACAGGGCACACGGAGACAAGCAACCATCCACACTCACACCTTGGGACAATTTAGAGTGTTCAATCAGCCTGCCATGCATGTTTTTGGAATGTGGGGGGAAACCGGAGGATCCAGACAAAACCCACGCAAGCCCGAGGAGAACATGCAAACTCCACACAGGGAGGGGAGACCAGGTTTTGAACTCACGACCTCTGTACTGGGATTACCGGGCTGCAAAATAAAATACAATAAAATAAAATACTTTTTTAAAAAAAGATGCATTTTTCTACAGTTGGTCGTTTCAATTTGTCAAAAATCAACTCCTTAATCTGCAACAAGGAACAATGTACGGTTAACCAAAATGGTTTGATGTTATCTGACCTCTGTCGTTCAGTAAGTTAAATATCATAGGAAAGATGTCATACCCCCCGGCCCACCACCACCACTTCCCTGACAACATAAAAAAAAATACATGAAGTTGGCTTGGTGTCAACAATACAAGCTCTGCTCATTTGCGGGCCAAACCACAGTCAAAGTATTGGAACATGAAAACAAGCCTTATAAATGACAAGAGCGATAATTCAAGAAAACCCTGATGGAAATACTGCTTGGCTTTTCTCAACTCAACATTATTTAAAGGACAACCGACATCACTTTTTTGCTTCCTGACATCAGAAAATTGTTTATAACATCTAAAATACCCAAAACACGCAGTATGATATTTTTAGTCAAAAGCAAAACACCAATAAAAAAGACTTGAAGTGTCCAAAAACTACTTCAAATTGAACCCGGAAGGGGCCAGTTTCAGTAGGTCCCGCCCCCTTGTTCGTGGTGTCACCCCCAGACATCTTGCCTTGCTGGAGAATCAAAACAATGGCTTCAGATTCAGAAAATATGCTTTCTTGTTACTCATCCAGTTATGAATATGATTCAAATAGTTCTGAAGAGGAAAGCATATATGTTTGCAATCGATTAAAGAATTTATTCCGGTCATTTTGATGCATCTGGAGAGAAATGTAGTGACAAACTCTTTAGTACTCACAGTACCCAATAAAAGGCACAAGAGGGTGACAAAGTTCCGTGTAAATTGTCTCCTGTGACATTTTGTAAGCGAACATCAAATACACTGTAGAAGTCTTGGCGCAACACACAAGGATTCACCATCGCGTTATTTATGTGTTTTCCTTCTAATTTCGCCATCAACACGAAGATTTCAGACCAAACAAAGTACCGCAAAATGAGGTGATGCAAGGTATGTCCTTTCTCAGTGAGGGGCGTTCCTTCAGTGACGTAGGGTGAGGACTCGTCACCAACTCAAAAACAAGACTTCCGGAATATTCAGCGCAAGTCTTAAAACGTAAACTATAGCTATATGCGGTGGAATCTTTGTAAAATAAGCTCAGTAGAAGTCATTTGAAGCAAATGACTTCTACTGACATTTGAAGCAAATGGCTTCTTTTACAAAATATGGACACAACTTGTCCGGAGACGTCGGTTGTCCTTTAAAGCTGCACATTAAATCACTCACTGCCAGACAATGTGCAAAAATGTGTCCACTCCTGTGCCAGGGTTTTTGTCATTTTCACTCAAACCTCAGGACCCACAGAATATTGAGTTTTAGGACTACATAAACATTCAATGCAGCATAAGAAACCTTAGACACTCTTCTTTCACCAGAACAAAAAGAGTTAATTCTTAAGTTACATGGGTCTGGAGTTATCTGAGCTTGAAATGAGGGCGGCTGTCCAAAATACAATTCAATACATACATAGTGGTTTATATAGCACTTTACAACACACACACACACACACACACACACACACACACACACACACACACACGCACACACACACACGCACACGCACACACACACACACACACACACACACACAGCTGAAGCTGAAGCTGAAGCTCGAACAAAGCACTAACATAGAAAAAAAGGGAAATTCTGCCCCCTTGTAGAAAAGAAAAAAACATTCCCAGAGGCCATGGCCAGCGCTTTATCGGCACCCAAGCATGAAAAGCATGTATTTTGTATAGCCTGTATAGGCTGTACAATATACAATACATACATATTGATTTACTGTTTATCAGAATCAGAAAGCCTTTAATAGTCCCACAATGGGGAAATTTGCAGTCCACAACAGCAATTGAAATGGGGTGGGGTGAAAAGATAAAAAAACAAGCATAATAAAAATGTCTGAAGACTGAGGTGTATATTGTAACTGCGCAAAAATGTTTCATAAAAAACTACATGTACATGTAGGTCAATGATAAAGGGTGTTTAAGCGCTTTGAGTAAAAAAATAACTTTTAAAAAAGTGCAAACAAATGAGACCTCCATTAATATAAGGCATGAATACAGGTGAGAATTGACTTGGCCAAACTTGCTATCAGCTGTCGGGCTGATTCTTTACTGGTGGTATGATTTTACAATCATTAGCAAGTGGTCATTAAAAACGCAACACTTATGGCCACATTCGCATACCTCATACATGTTAAGTTTCAGAAATCATAAATAGGGAGATTTTCGTACTCCCGGCTCTGTGGTGTGTGTTAAAATAGTGTGAGCGTTACAAAAGTGTAAATTAGAAGTAAATCTTCTTTTCCTTTCGGCTTTTCCCTTCAAGGGGTCGCCACAGTGAATCAGTATGCTCCATCTTCAGAGGTTTGATTCGCATGTTTGTTTTGGCCAAGCTTTTACGTCGGATACCCTTCCTGACACAACCCTCTGTATTTATCCGGGCTTGGGACCGGCACAAGAAGACACAGGCTTGTGTCCCCTTGTGGTTACAGAACAAGCAACTCTATGAAGTTAATAAAGATGAAGATGCTCAGTAAAAGGCTCCCGAACACAAAATGGTCATCAGCACAGCAGCATTCCAACAAAGCAAAACTATACTCACCATTTGATGACAATGCTCTGATCTTAGCGTGAAATGGGCCCCTTTCCCTACATTGCATCACAATACAATACAATACAATACAACAGCTGCTGCTGTAACAGTGTTAGCTTTCGTTGTTTATTTATACATTCAATTATTACAAAAATGTATTTTGTTTTACGTTACAAATCAAATGTCTGTATTGTGTCAATAGTTACTTTATAAAGTGAGTATTGTGGTAAAAATTGGGAATCTCTCGACCAAATCGCGAGACATTACCTGTCAACCTTGGTTAATAGCTGCCTCATATAAATGAGAGTTTTGAAAGGCGCTTATAAATGAAATGTATTATTATTATTATAATTCCCGTATAAAAGTTGCAGTACGCCGTACATTATTTGAAAAGATTTAAAAAACGTATAAAATACGGGGGGAAAATAAATTGACATGTATTTGAGTTACATTGCCGTAGGGGCGTTGTACTCTGCTAACATTCTTCCGTTTTCTGGCCAGCATTGCGCACCTTTCAACACATATAGGTACATGCACGCGTACATATATTGATGTAATAAAAAGCTCCATACGGAATTAGAAATGAAATAAAGGTAATAGAAAACGACGCGAGAACTGGTGAGAACAAAAATGGTGATTCGATTACCCGACTGCAGCTGCGGTGAGATTTTGGGCTTGTCACTGCGACCAAGTCGGCTCGTCTCCTCCTCACCTCAGCTGCCCTCTGCTTCTCTCCGTGCTGGGCGACACCGCCCCCTGTCGAGTTACGGCGGGACTGCGTTGACTGTCTCCTCAACTGAGGGCGTCTGAGGTGAAAGACACACTCGCCACCAGTGCACGTAACAAATACAGTAATCCATCGTTTTTCGCGGAAAATAGGGATCAGGACTACCCGCAGTAGACGAAAACCCGCGAAGTAGAGTTATATATAGTTATATCAGCTCTTTTATTATTGATCATTTTATTTATTATTTACAGTCGGACGCTAGCTAAACTAAAAGCTATGATGGACAGCCCCTCCCACCCACTCCTGCCCACCCTGACAGCACTGGGTAGCGTCTTCAGCCAGAGACTATTACACCCTCGCTGCAAGGAGAGGTACCGCCGCTCATTCCTACCGACTGCTGTCAGGCTTTGCAATTCTCAATGATCACATGTGGGAAAAAAAAAACAAAAATAAACAACAACAAAAATGGACACTTGTAAATATGGGTTGATGCAATATATCAATATGCCTTTCTTGATACTTGCACTATGTACAGCTTTTTATGAAACGGTTTTGCACATTTACATTTGCACAGTATACAGTTGACATTTTTATTTGCTGCTGTGGACTGCAAATTTCCCCATTGTGGGACGAATAAAGGTTTTCTGATTCTGATTTTTTTTTTCTGATTTATGGTTCTGGTGTTGATTGTTCTTTTAATTGTAAGGCGTCCTTGGGTGCTTTGAAAGGCCCTTGTAAATTAAATATTTTATTATTATTATTATTATTATTATTATTATTATTATATTATCTGTGTTATTTTTATTGTTGTTGTGTTGCTGTTGTTGGAGTTATTATTATTATTATTATTATTATTATTATTATTATTATTATTATTATTATACCCACGTGATAAGACAGAAGGCTGAGAAGATACACAGCCATGTACAAAATCTCTGAGTCATTTGTTTTGTTTTTTATTCTGAACATTTTTTTGCCCCCTGAAAAAAAAAAATCACGATGTACTGAAACCGCGATAAGTGAACCAGGAAGTAGCGAGGGATCACTGTTTGACACCGCAGGGGGCAAAAGGGACACCAAAACCAACAGTCGACTTTCACTATTCGTGACAAAATCAGAGAAATTTATCATTTTGCAGTGATTCCTAGTTTTTTTTTAACCCAGAGTTGTGTTATGATTGAATAAAAAGAACCCCTGCCCCTCCTCATTACCATCAGATAAAAGATCAATTCTGTGAATTTTTATTTGTATTTGTGTTTTTTTCGGTGGACTGAAATGTATTGAGAATGCACCAGCCATAAATATCCAGTTAGTATTCTTTCTAGTATCGATGAGAAGGTTTCTTCAGCCGTCATCTGTACTTCTTTGAAGGTGTCAGACGTCTCGCTTCTTATCCAAGATGCTTCTTCAGCGAACTAAAGTTTTACTGGTAGTTTTGGCCCTATATATATATCCCTACTGTCCAGACATGGTGGTGCCGGACTCTGGTATTATAGCTTACACAGACGTATTCTTTCTAGTAGTCATGAATTAGTCTGCATTCCAAGTCTAATGAGTGGCTCAATATTGATGAAGACATTCGGTTGTCAATCGAGGTCATTTATTCATTTATTTATTGCTGTGTTGGTACAGCATAAAAACTGAAAGCTGGTGTGCGTCACAATTCTACTTTTCTTGCTTCCCTCAGTGGTGGACTTGGTATGCATTTCAGGGTACACTGGCCTACTTCCACATTCCAAATACAAACATGTTTGGTTAATTAAAGACTCCAAAATCTCCATTGATGTCAATGGCAGTTCGTCTATTTATGTGACTGACTGGCGACCAGTCTAGGGAGTACCCAGGCTATCACCCAAAAAGAATTAATGAATTCCACCAATTCAGGATAGGATTATTTATTTTTTTTTTGGGGGGGGGGGGTGCTTCAGGCATAAGTCCACAAATGTGGAAGGGTGAATACATGTACATGCCATTGGTCTGCAACTCGGATTGTAACCAAATTAGGAAATCCGCACTGGCAGGCGGCCATTTTCTGTTGGCTCCATGTCACCTTCATGTCCAGCCAGGCAGGTTAAGGGCAGGTGAGGCCGGCTTGGCACTGATACACAACTTCATTGACGTGGGCGAGGAGATGCTTTGCAATCTCATTAAAGCAGACGTCTTCCAAGAGCCTGCTTTTTAAAATCAAACTGTAGTTCTAATCTTAGGGAACACTGACATCATCATAATTATACATTTCATTTCAATCTCTTTTCGTCAATGGATGCTACAGCTGCGTGTTTGCTTTAAACATTTAGCTTGTAGTTGACATGCACATTCCACCATGATGTCCCTGATCCACTGGTGGAAAGACGCTTTGATCTTCTCCTCTTTCATCTAGAACTGTTTCATCATTCTGTGTCATCACAAAGAGGGTACAGCAAGTCCTGAAGAATGAATGTCTCTCTGTGTCTTTGTTTTGTCATATTGTCTCTATGCTGTCATATTATTTGTTATTTAGTTTTTTTTTGTTCTTTTGACTTCAAGACGGCGCCGCGAGAGTGGCTGCCTTTCCAGCAGCTCATGTATTTCGTTTTTCTACTTTCATTCCTTTCATCACTTTGCTGCTGTGAAATGTAAATTTCTTCACTGTGAGACTAATAAAGGCATATCCAATCCAATCCAATCCAATCCAATTTCTCAGCGCCTTTCAAAACTGTCAAGGACACTTTACAGTCACGGGATAAGAACTTTTTTTCTGCGGGTGAGCAGCGGTAGCCATTAGCGTCAGTGTTCACTCAACCCGGAAGTAACACAAACTCACACCGCTAATGTGAGTGTGTATATAGACAGACAATACAATACAATACAATACATCCTAATTTATATAGCACTTACACAACAGCTGCAGCTGTAACAAAGCGCTTCACATAATAGTCAGCACAAAGCAAAATTATAAACAACAGGAACATAAAAACGGACAATTGTGCAATCTTTCCCCACTGTTTTCTATGATGTTTGAGTACAAGACAAACACTTTATTATGTAAAGCAGTTCTAGGTGAAAGAGGAGAGGATGAAAGTCTCCTTTTCACCAGTGGATGGTACATGGTAACTTCATGTGGTAACAACTGATCCATCCTCTTTCGGGTACCTTGAGCTGAAACCAAAGGAACCATATTTGGCTCACTTGAGCCAAAATGGATGCTACGCGGCGCACTGTGGCCAGAGAATCGCGTAATATCTCCCAGGCCAGTATAAATCTGTAAAATTCTACTGTTAACTCATTCACTGCCATTCACAACTTTATTCGGGAATTGAAAATAAGACGTAGAACGCCATTCCCGAATTTGTTCAGGTTTTGGTTTTTCTTTTTTGGGTGCCGATAAAGCACTGGCTGTGTCCTCTGGAAATGTTCCATAAGGGGGCAGCATTCACCTTTTTTTCTGTGTTGGCACTTCATTCCAGCTTCAGCTGTTGTTAAAGCGCTATATAAACCAATATGTATGTATTGCATTGTATTTTGGATAGCCACCCTCATATTTTTGCACGTCTAGCAGTGAAAAAGTTAATCAATTCATAAAAATAAAATAAAAAAATAGACAGAATTTTTGATTGTCAAAATAGTCATCAGTGACCAGCCGATATAGACAAATATGCATCTGATCCTTCACATTAATTGCAATTAGTTAATTTCACAAACACCGTCCAAATGTCCAAACTGTAATATTATCAAGCTAGTCCACCAATTAGATCACTGGAGGTGAACCGAGGACAAAATAGCTTTTGTTGTTGTTATTGTTTTTTTTTTTTACGTGAAACGACTAAAACACATCGCTTTAAAGTCACATCTCGTCTTCTCGTCTGTCACATCTGTGTCATCTCAGGACAAAAACGTCTTTGGGAAACACCAAATGTCCAATTTCCCCTGAAATCACGCCCCCGCCATCCGATCCGCAATCGTCGGCGATGTTCCCCCTCGTGAAGATTTTAATACAGTCACAGCAGTGGGAGATAAGCTCATCCAGCCAACTGTTATACAAGTATATGTCAACTACAGAAAATCAAAAAAATAAAAACAACACGCAAGAAGTGGTGTATATTACAAAATACGTAGTAAGAAAGTTACATTAGCATGAAACTACAAAAATATGAAATTCCATTATGTGTGAATCCTCTCCAACTACTCAGTTATAACTTGAAATTCAAAGGTTTTAATAATTGTGAAATGCATAATTTGAAAAATAAGCCTCAAAATTCTCACGTGACCATATCACTCCCCAGACCTCAACCCAATTGAAAACCTGCAGCGTGGGTTATAGAGGAGAGTGCAGAGAGGACGCAGAGGGATTTCAAAAAATTGCACACATTGCTTAATGAATGAAGATTCTCCTGTCAAAGTGTTCCATTTTGTTGGAGTGATGTTCGCAATGTAAGCCCGCGGGTACGTTGATGTGAATTTCAGTTGACAGCGGGTGGCGTTACAGCATAAAAAGTCAGCCTCCTTGGACGGCTGAAGACGGATGGATTGCTCTTCTTCATTCTTAGTCGACAAAATGAATATTAATGAGAATATGCTCTATTAATGACGGCAGATGCATAGTAAGATTTTATGCTAAGCATTTTCACCGTTAATTCTTGGAATGTGCACTGTCCCAAGGAAAAAAATAAATAAATACAACTATTGCAAAGAACATTTTTGACTTCACGTCCACTTTTGGATTGGATTGTAGTAGCCTTTATTAGTCTCACAGTGGAGACATTTATATTTGACAGCAGAAAAGTGATGAAAGTAAGAAGGAAAGGAAGAAGTAGAAAAACAAAATACAGGACCTGCTGTAAAGCGGTGACATCTTAAAAAAAAACTAAATAAAACTCAACAACAAATAATGAGACACAACACAAAAGACAGTATTTCAATCTTAAGCACTTTGCTGTATGAAGCAGTTCTCACGGAAACAGGAGAGAAACAAAGCGTCCATTTCACCAGTGGATAAGGGATATCATAGTGAAATGTGCACGTCTGCTACAAGCTAAATGTTGAAAGCAAACATGAAGCTGTAGAATCCAGTGACGAAAAAAAAAATTGCCTCACATCGACTCTCCCACGTAAATCCCCTTCAATTCCAAGCAGCGACAATTCCACTTGACACATCAGCGCTCTGCATTGATGCTCCCTTTTTATCATCACGGGCTTCTCAAGCCATGCATCCATCCAGCCACAGACTGAAAATTCTGCCCATTGCAGGCGCAAAAAGGCATAATCCATCCCCCCCGAGCAGTCCAGCGATGACAGTCAAATAAATGACACTGACATTCCCCCCAAATCAAAAACTGTGCTGGCAAGTTCAATTATCTTTTTACAGCCTCGTATCCATTTTCTACCAATCATCATACTGGTCCTCATGTCGGAGATGGAGCCTATCTGGGCTGACTTTGTGGAGAAGGAAGTTTAACCCTGAACATTTTCGCACATTTAGACCTTTCAATTTAACATTCATATTCACTGACAACACTGAACGCATCGATGGATGCCATGCAGAGTGACCAGGGAAACAACCATAAAACTTACACAGACAACGTTCGAACTCCAAACGAGGCTCAATAGCATCCCAACACTGAGAACAATTTACAGCGGTTTACTTCCGAGACATTTTTACACAACTTTTTTATATATTAGCTAAGTTTGAAAAACTTGTTAACGGATATGAAATGTTACTGAACATTGTGTGGACCAGTTTACCGTACTATCCAAAAGCAATGGCGCCCCCTTGTGCTCGGAAGTGGTCATTACAATGATCAATGTTTATGTCAAAACTGTTCGGTGTATTCTGGAAGATGAGGCATATTATGTTCCAGTTAAGTAAAGCAAACATGGATGCATGGTTAAAAATATATATTCAAATTCGGTCTTTATTCATTTCATATCGTTGTACACTCCTAGACAGTGATTGGAACACATGAACATGGATTTAACATTGAAAATATGCACACACACTCTTCAAAAGCATCCTCTTAAGCAAAATGAGAGCCAGTCGGAATAAAATAAAATGTGTGCCAGATTTACGTTTTCACTTGCTATGGAGGTTTTATTCTGTACAGGACAAATTTGTACAAAATTCATCTAGATATATAACACTACATGAAACAAGGTAAATCATATATACAATATTAAATGAATCATATAGTACAGGTCACATACAAAAGGACACTTAAGTTATGTTTCAGAAATAAAATGTTAGAATGAAAAGATCTGCGAAAAGACAAGCCACCCAATAAATTTTTATTCATCTCAATATCCAAAGAACCTTTTTGTGTTGCACTAAAAATAACTGATAAAACCCATAAAAGATCATGTCCCAGCAAGCATGGGTTATTATTTTTTTAAAACAAGAAATTAAGTTTGGTTGAATGGCATTCCTCCGGAGTAAAAGATACATGTTTAACATGGTACTTTTTGAATTTACAACTTTTTGCATTCAAGCAAATACAGTATTAGTACAGTAAAACGAGCCAAGTCACGATGTCAGTTCACTGCTCCGCATCTGTGTGACACTGGCTGTTTTTTTTTTGGGAGGGGGCGGGGGGGCTGAGGTGGCCAAACTAGTTCACCTGCAAGGGACGGGACAACTAGCACAGCGAATATGAAATCAGAATAAGCTTGATGCGTTAGTCGAAACAGGAAGTACTCGTTTTCTGATGGACCGACATTGGTACACCAAACATGGTTGACTTAGGGATTTTTGGGTATTTCTATTTTTGTATTAAGTGCCTAGCTATGTTAACTAGTTTGATTTTAATAATAAATTAGGAGCTTGATACCAATCAATTCTGTATATTAATCTTTTAAAATCATATCCAAGCTTATAGAGATCTGATGTCACATTCAACAGTACCATTATGTGAAGTGAGAGGGCACGAGAGCCGTTTGGTTTTCAAACTTTGCTTGTGAACGCAAGGAAGCAAGCATACATAAAAGAGGCAAATGGCACATTAAAAAAAAAAAAAAAAAAAAGAAAGTGACAGATGTCCACAGGATAACGTCATCTTTCTTCGCTGGACATTGCAAGGCGACTGACAGGCCTGAGTTTGGTCGTTAAGTGTGCTACACTAAAAATGAACAACGGGGGGGAAAATACACTAAAGACCAAAAGCAAGTGCCCCTGTTTAAATCTGAGATTAACAACACACTACAGTCTTGGCACTGGCAAGATGTCCATTTAAAAGACAAGAAACGGAAAAATTGACGACAGGAAAACATCGTCTTGATCTTTGTCTTCCGTGCTTTGGAGAACAAAAAAAAAAATCCATGACTCTCGTGCAGCTCTCCGCATCCCCAGAAAGAATATGAGAACTGTCGCCATTGTCATGAGTTGTTTTGTTTCTAGGTTATAGCGACAGAGCGGTTGGGTGGAACAAGTCAGATGACACGGAAACAACTCCATGGGCTAAAAGACACATGGACACAGATGGACGTCCTTTTCCCCAACCGCCCCCCCCCCCCCCCCCAAAAAAAAAAAAAAAAAAAAAAAAAAAAAAAAAAAAAAAAAAAAAAAAAAAAACCTGAGAAAGCAGAAATCGGAGGAACGTGAAAACACAACTTCTGTACTGGTGACAAGCCCAATGTGCTGCACTCAAAGAGTCAGCCGGAATGGACGACAACCGAGGACATGGAGGTAAAAAAAAAAAGGGAGGGGAGGGGTTAGATGTGTCCATGGCCGTGTATGTGGGGCAGTTAGGTGACTGGATCTAAAGTCCATCGCGGGTGGTCAACATGTCTTCAGCTCTGCGGTGGGTCTCCAAGGCTTTTGTGGTGTAGATGTCCTGAGGCAACTCAGACTTGCGCCGCATCATGGGCCGATCCTTCCACTGGCCGTGCTGCAGCTGTGACACGGAGACAACGTTTGATTGATTGAGTCTTCTGATCCTCCATTTAGTCAAATGAGAAGACTGCGGCAAACGCAGTCCTGGTAAAGGTGACATTGATTTGACGGAGAGGAAAATCTCTTTGAGATTTGTGAGCACAAATAGCAACTTTCGGACCCTCTGTTCACTGTGACGTGTATATTTAGGGTTTTGGGCCAGTTCAAAAACTGTTTTATACTCAACGTCTCCTTCTGCTAATTTGTCTGCGTAATCTTAACGCGACACAGCGGAGTCCCATCAGCTCGAACTGAGGCAATCAGAACCCAGGAAGTACTCTACCAGTGGGGAAAGTAGCAAACAGGACTCACCCAACCCGACTGAATTTACACACAAAACACTCTCTGAACAGTTCAGGCATTGATCGATTCAAATGCCCTCAAGGAAACACTCAAAATTGAAAATTGGGATAACCATAAAAGGTTTCAATCAATTTTTAGTGTCACCAGACTATGAAAAAGGGCCAAATTCAGACACGGCCATATTTGATGCACTTGTATAAACAGACACTCCCCAACTTACAAACGAGATACGTTCTGAGCGGCCATTCGAAAGGTGAATTTGTTCATAAGGTGAATTTGTTCATAAGGTGAATTTGATCATAAGGTGGAATTTGTTCATAAGTTGCTTCAGTGATATATGATGTATGGAATGTATGTTTAAGTAAAACACTGAACGGGGAAGTATAAAACACTGACGCTCTAACCGCTGTAAAATAAATTCACACCGACTGTAGTACGACGACGTAGATCCTTAAAGGACAACCAACAGCATTTTTTTGTTACCTAACTAACATCAGAAAAACGTTTTCTAGCATCTAAAATACCCAAAACACAAAGCAGGCTGATATTTTTAGTCAAATGCAAAATGAAAATAAAAATGAGTTAAAGTGTCCCAAAACTACTTCAAAATGACCGCGGAGATGCCGAGTTTCAGAATGCCCCGCCCCCTTGTTCGTGACGTCACGCCAGGACGTCTTGCCTTGTTCTAGAATCAAAACAACGGCTTCAGATTTGGAGAAGATGCTTTCTTGTTACTCATCCAGTTATGAATATGATTCAAATAGTTCTGAAGAGGAAAGCATAAATGCTTGCAATCGATTAAAGAAGTCCGCCCGTATCAATTCGAGCCATCAGGACTCCAATGTAGCGTCCCAGAAAATGGACAAGATGGTGCCCAATCTCCGTTGGAAATGGGCTGATTTGCCTGCTGGGAATTTGTGTCAACTAGTATCAAATAGTAGTCTTGGTGCAACACACAACGATTCACCCTCGCGTTATGTCTGTGTTTTCCTTCTAATTTCGCCATCAACACAGATCAACACGCAGTTTTCAGACCGAACAAAGTACCCGAAATGCATTGTGTGTCGCTTTCTCGGTCAGGGGCGTTCCAGGCATCACGTCAGGCATCGTCATGAACTCGAAAACAAGACTTCCTGAATATTCAGCACGAGTCTTAAAACGTAAAATCGCTATATGCCGTGGGATGTTTGGAAAATACGCTCAGTAGAAGTCATTTGAAGTGATTTTACAAATTATGGACACAACTTGTCCGGAGACGTCGGTTGTCCTTTAAAGGACAACCGACGTCAAGGCAAGACGTCTTGAAGTACTTTTTAGACAATAAGTCATTTTTATTGGTGTTTTGCATTTGAGTAAAAATATCATACTGCGTGTTTTGGGTATTTTAGATGCTATAAACGTTTTTCTGATGTCAGTTAGGAAACAAAAAAGTGACGTCGGTTGTCCTTGAAGTGTTCAGTAAGCCATTACTGAAGCTACTGACATGCAATTATTGATTGACTTGCCAACAGCCATTACTTTTTGTTAGTCATCACGTCCTCCTGGAGCGTCAATTGGGAAAAGGGATTTCCTCCCTGTCCACATTCACTACGCAGCCAATCGTAAGCAAGCTCAGCGGATCGAGGCCCGAACTCATTGCCAACACTTCAGCATAGCCGGCCGGGCGCTGACTGGTCAGCCTTGGTGTCCGTCGCATCAACATCCAGCCCTTGATACCTTCAATGTGTTTGTGTGCGTGAAGCACAGTATGCAGCCTATCGCAAGCAAAATCTAACTTACAGCCTCTCCGTCCAAACATTTTTCGGCATATCCGCAAAAATGTTCTTATGTACTGTTGTTTGTAACTCGAAAGTTCATAAGTCGGGGAGTGTCTGTATACAAGAAATCCTTTGGATCCGTTTTAAAAATTTACCTAAGTAAAATCAATACATTTCCACAGAGCACATGTCTTGGTGTGTGGGAGGTGGGTGGGTAAAAATGAAAAGAGTTTAACAGGGGACAGATGAATCAAGACAGAGAGAAGCCAGGTTTACCTGAGTCGCGCCTTCCTCAACTGTCTTTTTTAACCTCTGAACATCTTCAATCAAAGGAACATCCATCTCCATTGCTACTGGACTATTGAAGTCAGAGGGATCAACAAGCACAGAGAACTGAGTCCAAAAGAAGGAGGGTAGGGGTGACAACAACAAAACAAAATAAAGGTAAAGGGGGTGGGGGTGGAGAAAAGATGTTGAATGTGCATGCGGAGAAGAATGAATAATCACCAAGTTGTGCACAAACTCCCAAGATTCATTTTGCGACCCTCATTTTGGAAATGTATCCGGTTTTGGAAGTAAGTATAAACAGACGCTCCCCAACTTACGAATGAGATATGTTCCGAATGGTCGTTCGTAAGCTGAATTTGTTCGTAAGTTGCTTCATTGCTATATATGGTATGGAATGTATGTTTAAGGCTTATACAAGAATGTTTAAGGTTTATGTAAGTATGTTTAAAGAACAACCGACACCTCCGGACAAGTTGAGTCCATAATTTGTAAAATCACTTTGTTTGGTCTGAAAACTTCGTGTTGATGGCGAAATTAGAAGGAAAACACATAAATAACGCGATGGTGAATCCTTGTGTGTTGTGACAAAAATTTTGAGCCCATTTCCACACGGAGCTTTGTCGTCATTTTCTGCCTTTTTTGGGTGTATAAAAAAAAAAAAAATAAACATTTAATAAAATATTTAATATATATATATATATATATATATAATATTATATATAATAATATATAATATTTAATAAAATATATGCTCCATAAAGATACGTACATACAGAGTATGAAGCGTTGTTCGTAACTTGAATGTTCGTAAATTGGGGAGCATCTGTAATAGCAACTTAGTTTAAAGGGACCAAGTAAGCACCTGGGCTCGTATACACCCAGGAGGACTCTTGTGATCTACTCAAGCGTTTGTCACAAACGTGTCGCTGTGGTAACTTCTAAAGCGAGTGGAATATATGGCTAGTCATTTTTTTTGAGGTGATACCTAATATGTACAGTATTTTCCAGTGTATAAGGCGCACCCAAAAGGCTTGATTGTCTTCAAAAGATGAGACTGCGCCTTATACGCAGGTGCACCTTATATGTGAAGTAATATTGAGCTACAACAGGTCTTGCAACTACTGTCAGCAGCCACCGACTGTAGTGCGTAACCCCAGCCTCTACTGTAACGCCTTATAACGTGGTGGGCCTTATATTTGGAAACGTTTTATATATTCGTCTATTATATTCGGAAAACATTTATCATTCATTGATTGTGCGCCTTATATGCCAGTCCGCTTTATATCTGGAAAAAGTTTGAAAATACACCATTCATTGGGGGTGTGCCTTATACTCCGGTGCACCTTAGACACTGGAAAATACAATATTTAAACAGAAGCTACTGTGATATAAACAAATACTATTTATTGCTATATAAGATTGCACAACTGTCTATGTTTTTATGTCCCTGTTTATTATTTGACTTTGTGTTGACTACTGTGTGAAGCACTTTGTTCCAGTTGCAACTTTTGTGAACGCGCTATATGAATTAGGATGTATTATCCAAAATATAGAAATTAAAGGTTTTTACATGTCAACGAGGCCTTTCCAGTTTCTGTTGAAACGACTTTTTATTTATCTCTAAAACCTTGACAACTGTAACCATAGCAACAAAAAAAATTGTTAATGCCTCTCTCCTCAATGTGACTTTTATTTTGAAAATCCAGACCATGTACCGGAAGCAGTCTCGGATTGCACTTTGCCAACATTCATTGTGTATGGATTGCATCGGCGCAAGGGCCAGATGCCGTGGTGCGTTGTGGCAAATGCGCAAGGAGGCTGTTCCCAGCGACAAGCCTCAAGTTAAAAAAAAAAAACTTCAACTCAAGAGCGACGTCACAGTGTTGAGAGATGAGACGCACCCTGCTGGAGAGGGCCTGCCAGATTTCAGTTTGCCATTTGGTGTAGTGAGCTTCTGGACAATAGTGAAATGTGGTCGACATGTCGCAAGCAGCATGAAAAGTTTCCTTGTTGCTTCCCTGCAGGCTGCGAGTATGGGCGGGTTGGCTCTCGTTCATGTTTGGGACCCGATCAAGTGCGGCGTGAAACAGCCTTCAAATCATGGCGAGGACACGTCACTCACCTGTGGATTCGATTTGGCGAGGTTCTCAATCTTGATCCACGCTTCTTCGCGCTCCTTTGACTTGGCCTTCTCCCTATCGGGTCAAACGTTTTCAAGGTTATGATGACATCACCGGTTCCTAACTCAAAAGGACCTCGAAGAACGAGGAGGCAAAGAGCAATGTGGCCTTACTTGTTTTTCTCGGCTCGAAATTGCTGCGTGCAGTCATCAAAGAGCTTCTGATTCATCTCCATGAACAGCTTCAGAGCGTTGTAGATGAGACCGTGGATGGTCCTGCGGACAAACGCGACAATTGAGGACTTAATAGTGACCGTCGAGATGGCCATTGAGTTGATTTTGTATTTGGCCATGTGCACTAGAAACGTATTAGGTTACCGTATTTTCAGGACTATAATGTGCGCCGATTGTAAGGCGCACCTTCCGTGAATGACATATTTTTAAACTTTTCCCATACATAGGATGCACCGCATTTTAAGGCGCATGCTCAGCTTTAGAAAAAAAATGAAGGGTTTTAGGTGCGCCTTATAATGGATAAAATACGGTATTTCACTGACAGACGATGTGCAAAAATGTGGCCACTCCAGTGCCAGGGTTTTTGTCATTTTCACTGAAATTGCAGGACTCACAGAATATTGAGTTTTAGGACTACATAAACATTCAATTCAGCGTAACAAAGCTGCGTAACGGGCTGTGTTGCTACCGTAATGCTTGTGTTGCTGCTGCGTAACAGTCAGTGTTTTGAAAGAAAAGTGAAGGTATATTCTTAATTTTTTTCTGTATAGCGTCTTTCTTTATAAATATGTCATGTTTCAATTTGGGCACATGCGGTTTATAGACAGGTGCAGTTTATGTATGTATAAAATGTTTCTCCCTTTAAAAATGTACTGGGTGAAGCCAATAATCAGGTGCGCTCTGTCGTCCAGAAATTACGGTACATAAAGACGAATGCTATATTCTAGCAATTTGATTTGCTAGAATTACACCCTGACCTGTTCTGTAAAATAAAATGAATAAAACTAAAATGTGACATTCCTAGCATTCACCGCGTGACGATTGACGACGCATTGTTTCCTATGGGCGTTGAGGGGGCGCTAGCATAGGTGATGCTTCTCACTTGTTCCAGTGGGTCTTGGAGTTGCGGTACAGAGCGGGAAACATAATTGGGAGAATCTTGGCCGCGTTGTCGCTGATCAGACTCATGATGTACTCGTTATTCCAGTAGTACAGCGCTCGCTCTGCCACCTAGAGAGTAGACGGTTCAGCTCAGCAAGAGGTGCCTTGACTTAATGAATGGATTTTCCGGGATGCGCGTATGGTGTGTACATTACCTGGAAATGCGGGCTGGATACGCATTTGGCCAGTTGCCGGAAGAGAGGCTCCTGCACCTTAACAAACTCGGATGGCTCGATGACGTCCAGAATCTCTTCTAGTTCATTGAGGAACATCACCTCCTTGGGACTGTGAGTTTTGGGCCAGTACTTGAGGAGAGCCATGACCACCTGCAGGGTCGAGTGGGTGGGGGTGGTAGAGATGTTCGGAAGCGGCCGTTTAAGACAAAGCGATATCGATTCGTGTTACATTACTTCTATTTTATTTTTGGGGAATCTAAAATGTTTTATTTTGAAAAATTAGCCAGAATATCTGTTACTTCCATCTGTAATATGTCAATCGATGCAGGTCAACGTGCACTTTTTGCTCACATGATAGGCTACCGGTAAAATTAAATCAAGGAGCGAGCAAAATGATTACAAATATGTCTTTGGAAAGTTTCTTTGGGAAGAGGAAAAGGTCCAGCCACGAGACAGAAGAGGAGCCTATGACTTTAGAGAAAAAGAATGCTACTTTGAATCGACAGTATCCGAGGTCCGACTTCAAATACGGATTTATCTCCCGCACTAAACCTCCTCTCCATAATATGCAATGATGACGAGTTGTATATTTCATGCACTTTATCTTATTTTGAAGGCACTTTTAAACGTTAGCATGGCACTCAGAGTGTTACGGCGAAATACGACGTTATGATTTCATGATTTATGATTATGTTTCTCAAACACCATCGTTTTCATGCAGGTCGTACATTAATTTTGGTTTATTTATCTGACACACTTAATCAGAATCCCCTTAAAGGGGCAAAAAAAGGTTGGGGACCGCTAGTTTAAAACAATGCGACAACAAGACATGACGTCAACATACCGGCTCAGTTAGAGTGCTGTCTTTTTCCAAAAACTGCACCACACAGTAAGCCAGCTACAAAAGACAAAAGTTTGATTTTTAATATTTTAACATCTGCAGCGCCTTTGCTTTGTTTTCAGTGCAGCATTCAACCAAGCAAGACAATCACAACTCGACGATCACTTTCGCTACTACAAAGTCCAATTGAGTAAACAGACAAACACACCGTACCTGTGGATGGTAGACACTGAGTGACTTGACTTTGTGTAGAGGTAATAAAACCTTCAACAGGAAAATCTTGTGCTCTTCTTTTAGAGGTAAGGCAAACCCATTGATAATGCTACGAAACAAGCAAAGTAACTCGTTAAGACCTGTCGTTTAGAATGATGCAACTAAATGTGCGATAATTGTCGCCTGACTAGATGTGCCTTGTGATTGGACATTCTATTGTGCCCGCCCCATACAGACCTCCCAAAGTCAACTGGGATAAGATCCCACAAAGAAATAGGTGGATATTTAGCATGGTGGCGGGGTATCACACATAGAAGATATAGTACTGTATTTTCCGCACTATAAGGCGCACTGGATTATGAAGCATATCTTCAATGAATTGGTGTATTTTAAAGCATTTTCCATATACATACAAAAAAAAACGCACCCCAACTCTAATTAGGCCCCGTTTCTTCGTGTTTTGTCTGAATGAAATGAAACTTTGGCCATCAGTAGTTTATTATATTCAAAACATCACATCAAAACACTTGGGTCTTTGGCCTTTTTTCTCCGTTCTACAGCATATGTTCTAGATGGCCTCCATTTAGCTCCGTGCATTTCTTGAGGTGCAACACAAAGTTGTCCTTGGAGACTGAATTGGTAATGGCTCTCATTTCCTCCTTGATTGGCTTTCTTGAGTTCCGTGACGGTTTTGGCTTTCCCTGCATAGACTCTGTCCTTAAAATAGCATCAAAACATGTCCCGAGATTGGCTGAATGAGAAAAGAGACTGAGTGATCAGCCTCAAGACTGATTTTGAGTAGGCACCGCATAGCCCCGACCTAAGCCCCCAAGATTTTTTTTCTTTGGTTTCAATTCAGGTGGAGAAAAAAACTAAGAAACGGGGCCTAATTAGAGTTGGGGCCCATTTTTTCGGGGGGGGGGGGGGGGGGGGGGGGGGCGCTCAACCTGTATAATTATAAGGCACTACAGTCGAGGCTGGGGTTACGTTATGCATCCATTAGAAGGTGCTAGTCAGATGTTGAATAAACACGTGAAAATCTGGATTGATACATATTGTAAATAACACAACCTTCACATGCTTATATCTCGATTTTATATTTTATCCTGTGTACAGTTCTTTTTGAGAGCCATTTATTTTGGTGCATGCGATTCTGTTTTCTCCATTCTACCCCCGACCTCTTCAAATTTGCAAATTTCCCCTTTGAAAGAACTAATAAAGTTTTTTTTCTTACCCAGATCAGTCAAACTTTATTCATAGACTTCATATCAGATTTCTTTCAACTGTTGCGCCTCATTATTGATTCACATATAAGGCATGCCGGATTATAAAGCGCAGGGTCATCTTTTAAAGAAAATGACCAATTTTGGATGAAAATACGGTAGGTCTTTTGTCGTGAATTACAGTTGACTGTGCGGGTGTGGTGAATGTTGTGATCTAGCGAGGAAAAAATAACGAAGCAAACCTTCCAAGTATTTCCAGTAGTTCAGCGATGCCATTGTGATGTTCTGTCTCATAGATAAACCTGAAAATACAAGAAAGTATTATTCATTTATTTATATTGCGGCACTGCGCATCTCGTTACCTCATATAGTGGCGGGGGGAGTGGGGTGTCATTCATATACTCAACTGCAGTCGATTTGTCCTACTGTGTTTTGGCTGTCAACATTTCAACGATAAAATTGCAGATTTTGTTCCATGAACGGTGAACAATGCATACAATAATATTGAAACAGATTTGCTTTACAGATGCAACATCTGCTGTGAAGGCGATGCATGTTTGAGTACTTTAGACGTATCGTGGTGACCACCTGTTTTCCAAATTTTTTACTATATGTAAACGGGGACAATGGAGGCCACTATTTGAGGAAACAGAGGAAACACAGTATCCGCTTATGTGTAAAGTCTTAACTTATTGTCCATAAGTTGGAAAAAAAGACAACCAGCACCCACCTATAGAAAATATTATTAATCTGTTTTCTGATGTAGGCTCTCAGGCCGAGGAACTTCCCGTAGATCCTGTGAAGAGTCGTTTTGAGGAAGTCGCGCTCTCTTGGATCTTCGCTGTCAAATAGTTCTAGAAGCTTCGATTGTAAGAGAAAAGACACACGTTACATGAAGATTGCAGAATCTTAAATAACCTTGAAAATAAGTTTTTGGAGGGAGGAGGTTTTGGATTGGACTTGCCTTTATTAGTCTCGCAGTGGATACATTTACATTTCATTCGTTGAACTGATTGGAACTGAATGATTACCCTATCCTGGTGTCAAGTCGTTTTTCGGAACCAACAAAAGAGCGCTGATGCGTTTGTGGAACTGTTGCGGCTTGGAATTGAAGTGGATTTACGTGGGACAGGAGATGTGAGACAATCTCTTTTTGTCAATGGGTGCTACAGCTTCATGCTTGGTTTCAACATTTAGCTTGTAGCAAATGTGCACATTCCACCATGACGTCCCTGATCCACTGGCGAAAAGGACGCTTTGATACTCACCTTTTTCATACCACAGAGAGGGTGCGGAAAGTGCTTAACATTGAATGACTGTCTGTGTCTTTTCTGTTGTCTCACATTATTTGTTATTTAGTTCAGTTGTTGTTTTTGACTTCAAGATGGCACCGCAAGAGCGGCTGCCATTACAGCAGCTCCTGCATATTGTTTTTCTACTTCTTCCTTTCCTTGCACTTTCATCACTTTGCTGATGTGAAATGAATAAAGGCTAATCAAATCCAATCCAAAAGCTTCTACTCGTTTTACCTGCATAACAAATTTCTGGTCGATGTATTTCTTTGCTATGTTGGGCTGAAAGTCGGGCGATTCTAAAAACCTAAGGAAAAATTCATAGACGAGCTGCAACAGAAACAAAAGAGGCAGAATTGAGTCAAATACTGGATGTGTGATGTCATGTGCTCATGAACATTAACCGCATCTTTTCGGTTTGGGCATTATTCTAATTAAAAGCTAACATTTGTATTTTTTTTTGCGCAACATACTGAAGTGTGGCGCGTTCTTGCAAACAGAACAGATGATTACTGTTGGCAACAAAGTGAGTGAACCCGTGATGCTGTCATCAATGAAAAGAGTAACAACCTGGAGGTGTGGCCACGCCGCTTCAAGTGTCGGCTCATCCTCCTCGGGATCAAATTCGGCTCCCGTGGGATTGGAGGAAGGAGGCAGTGTTCGAAACATGTTCACAGCAAACTACAGGCGGACAGAAAATGAAAAGGGAATCAATTCGGGGTGAGACAAGGGAGAAAAAAACAATGATTGTATTTGGATTCTCATTTCGTGACGCAGCTTAAATGCAGAGTAACCAAGATGTCAATGCAAAAGCAGCTACATCATGAGATTAAATGTAAAATTCTCCACTGTGAACTAATAAAGGCTAATCTAAATGCAACAGCTGTAGCAGTAACTATTTTTAGTCTCCTTCTTCTTTTCCTTTCGGCTTTTCCCTTGACGGGGTCGCCACAGCAAATCAGTGTCCTCCATCTTTAGAGGTTTGATCTGCATGTTTGTTTTGGCCAAGTTTTTACGTCGGATGCCCTTCCTGACACAACCCTCTGTATTTTTCCAGGCTTGGGACCGGCACAAGAAGACGTGTGTACCTTTGTGGCTACAGAATAAGCAACTCTCTCAGTAAAAGCCTTCCAAACACAAAATGGTCATCGGCACAGCAACATAATGGCTTAAAATAACAAATGGGAAAAAAGATGTTCAGGTTGAAGTAGTGAATTGTTGTGAGCCTTTTTCAATGTTTTCTGTCAATTCCCTTATTTTAGAGGATAGATACACTTTTACATAGATACACCAAATTACGAAGAAGATACGTTCCGAACAGTCGTTCGTAAGGTGAATTTGTTTGTAAATTGCTTCAGTGCTATATTTTGTATGGTACAGTAAAGTCTCGTTATATCGATATCGGATATATCGATAGTCCTGGTTATATCGATACTATTTCTATGCACACACGGAGAAAATTACATGCAAACAGGGTCGGATATATCGATAGTCCCGGTTATATCGCTATTTTTTGGACTCCCTTGAATATCGATATAACGAGACTTTACTGTATTTATGTTTAAGGGTTATATAAGTATGCTTAAGTTTTATATAAGTAGCCTGTAGTGGTTTATACTGAAAAATAAACATTTCATAAAATATATGCTCCATAAAGATATGCACATGTAGAACTGGAGAGAATATTACATATGTTACTACAAAAATATTCGTATGCACCGTTGTTCGTAACTCGAATGTTTGTCAGTAGGGGAGCGTCTGTAGTTTCGGATGAAATTGGTCCTAAGGGGACAAGGGGTGTTCAAGGTGTGCACAATTGGGATGTGTGTGTCATGGAATTGTTTAAAAATAAAAATCGGACATTTTGAGGATGGAGTCGGGCTGTCTGGGTTAAAAAAAATTATCAAATCGGACTTTTGCTAATGCGGCGTATTTAGACACAACTGAAATACAGACGCTCCCCACTTTACAAACGAGATACGTTCTGAGCGGTCGTTCATAAGGTGAATTTGTTCTCAAGTCGCTTCTTTGCTATATTTTGTATGAAATGTATGTTTAAGTCAAATAAATTTGCACCGACTGTAGTACGACAACATTATCCTTGGGCCTTCAGTCAGCCATTGCTGAAGCTGCAAGCATGTCATTACTGAATTATGCGCTAGCAGCCATTACTTTTTGTTATGCATCACATCCTCCTGGAGCGTCAACTGGGAAGAGGGATTTCCTCCTGACCCATATACTTTATGAAGCCAATCGTAAGTGAGCTTGTCGGATGGGGGCCTGAACACGTTGGCGACACTTCAACATGATTGGATAGCGTAAACATCCAGCCCTTGAAACCTCCAATGTGTATATGTGCACGTGAAGCACAGTACGCAGCCAATCGCAAGCGAGCTCTGCCGGAAAAGGGCATGCAATATAAAATCCAACTTACAGCATCTCTGGCCGAACATACAGGCAAAAATGTTCCTATGTACCGTTTTTCGTAACTCGAATGTTTGTAAGCTGGGGATGGTCTGTACTTCAATGATGCAATCTTGCTTGCTGCAGACGCGTCCATCATTAAATAACTGCGGAAGTCGGCTGCGCATAAACAAATCAACTCCGGACAGTATGCCAGACAGATAGAATCCTCTAGCAAGAGCAAAATGTACAGAGCCTTTATCTTCTCATCTTATCAGTCCAAAGTCGATTTTATTTATAAGCTCTTGTAACCGGCGGCGGCGAGGGGTTTTGGCTCACAATAATGCATGCGCGTGTGTGGTAATGCGCCCTCTCGCATGTCAACTGACTCCCCTGTGGGCTGCAGAAGCCAACCGGGCAATCATGGGACAGTGCAGGTGGTCCACTGAGACACTGTAAGCCTTGTTTGACAGGACCGCAAGGTAGACAGGCTTGTTACGGCAGCGCAACACATCAGAACAGGCAAAGATGCGTGAAGTGATAACGGAAACTAAAAGCAAAGGACTACCATGGGACTATATGCTAATGGAGGCTCTGGTGTCTGAATTTGGAGGAAAACCTGTCATTAGGAAGACGAGCCACAGACGGCTCCTTGTGCTCCAAATGTCAGCTTTGGCACTTCCCTTGTGAGCAGGGAAATCCCTCTGGTGGAATTTAGGTTTCAGGACACCACCAAAAAAGAAAAAAAAATATAGGGCACGTTTGAAGGAGTTTAATTTCCCCCCTTTTTCCCCCCAAGAATTAGGTGCAAGCAATTTAACCAGAAAATATCGTGCTCATCACAGAATGTTTCGGAGACAGTACAAAATGAGAATTCACCAGGTTGCCAAGCAACCAACCTATTGCGTATGTGGCAAAGCAAACACATACGCCCCAAAATGTCTAACTTGATTCCCATCATTACGATGACTATATTGCTTGGTAGCGGCGCTGCCCAATCAGCATGTGGAAATGCTACTCACGGGTGTTAAAAAAAAAAGATTTTATTTTCACCATTTCAAATAATCTAATGTTGAAATTCGACTGCTGTCATCTCGATGGGAATTGCAAAACGAGATGCGTCACTTTAAATGACGCGTGAGCCTTTAGATCAAAGTTTCATTTATGTTGTTAGTACGATTGTTCGATTAACGGCCAAAAGTTTCGAATGAGGCCCCCCAAATGTTAACTCATTCGTTGCCATTCCCGAATTTATTCGGGAATTGAAAAGCATGACGCAAAGCGCCATTTCCTAATTTGTTCGGGTTTGGTTTTTCCTCCGATGGGTGCCGCTAAATCACTGGTCAGACCTCTGGCAATGTTTTTCCTTCTGCCCATGTTAGCGCTTTGTTAGAGCTTCAGCTGTTAAAGCTTTATATAAATCAAGATGTATGTATTGTACTGTATTTTGTACAGCCACCCCTATTTGAAGCTCAGACAACTCCAGACCCTTATAACATATGAATTCCATTCCATTGTGGTCCTTGTGTCCTGCCAACTAAGCATACAACAGCATGAAACTTTTAAATATGATAACTTCTATTCTGTCGATTCTCTAAGAGCGATATTAATCAATATGCATGGATTGTATTGCCTTTTGTCCAGCTGCCTCCACTTGCACCTTGCATATTACTCCAGACCCATAGTATTTAGGAATCAACCCTATTTTCTGATGAGAGAAGTGAGTCTAAGGTTTCTGACGCTGCATTGAATGTGCACGTAGTCCGAAAACTCAATATTCTGTGGGTCCTGCAATTTGAGTGAAAATGACAAAAACCTTGGCACCGGAGTGGACACATTTTTGTACATCGTCTGGCAGTGAATGAGTTAATTTACCATCCAATTATTACTTCTATTAGAAGGGTAATTAAACTGATGTCACAAAAACTAAAACTTAGCCAACCAGCCCGCAAATCCATATTCTACAGCCGACTTTGACCCGCATCATCGTTTTTGGGCACCTTCTGAATGCTGCCCTAACAGCAGGGCGGCTCGACTGACCATGTGAACCACCTCCGGGTAGATGGGCTCTGTGATGACATTCCTATTGTGGGTGATGTACTCCACCATCTCGCTCAGTGCAGCCCGCTTCACCTCCTTCCATTTCAGGTCACTCAGCGGGTCCGACAGGAAGTCAAAGAGGACGCAGCACTGCCGCAGCTTCTGGATAAATAGCTTCTCTTGCTCCGCGGGGGCCACGTCTGCGTGAAGAACCAGGCAGGAGAACGGGGTCAAACATGGCATTTGGAAGGACACCTGATAAATGAATCAGTCGAGAATATGGGACGGGGGGCAGTGTTTCAGCGAGGAGCGCGAGCGCAAGGGGAGGATGGGGTCGGCCAACTGTCAAGAATGAATACGCAACACGGCGACTGAACGCGATAAATGTAAGCTGGCAAGTGAGTCGTGAAGACTAAAGTGTCAAGACTTTTCAAAACCCAGGAGTCAGATATAACGACGACGCAAAGAGCAGGCAAGTAGACAAGAAGAGATGTGAGGACGAGGGATTTGGGAAGTGGGTGAACGGTCACGGCCCAGATGCAGGTAGCACGCGACAAAGGGAGGTAAAAAATGGTAGTCGCTATTATTGGTTGTTATTGTTGTTACAGAACTTCCTGTTTCGTTTCATTTCCATGTGTAAACAAACGAGCAGAGGAAATGAAACAAGGGACTCTGCCTTGCATTTGGGCAAGGCAGAGTAATGTTCTAATTGTACTCCCCCTATGGCTTAGATACTGCTAATTGTATGATCACCTTTGGGGGCTCAAAACAATGCTACAGCTCCAATTACACACAACGCTAGAATGGCGTCATTCATTTAGATGGAAAAGAGAGGAGGTATCCAAAAAACAGCCTCTCTGCGTATTTTTCAGACAGCCACGGATAAAAAATATTCAGCCAGTAATTTGGAGTTCAACTCGTGTCCAATTAAAAGGGGCTTGTTACGCCGACCATTTGAAATCAGCAAGTTGTAAAACAAGCGAAGCGATCTTGTGATGCCGAGCAGTGTACAAACATTCCTCGGAGGAGTGAAGGGGACAATTTAGAGCGACCGTCGGTTTGAAAGGTTGGGAATACATGATTGGATTGGATTGGATTTGCCTTTATTAGTCTCGCAGTGGAGAAATTTACATTTCACAGCAGCAAAGTTATGAAAGAAATGAAAGTAGAAAAAGCAAAACACAGGAGCTGCTGGAAAGGCAGCCACTCTCGCGGCGCCGTCTTGAAGTCAAAAGAACAAAAAAACTAAATAACAAATAACATGACAAAACAAAGACACAGAGAGTCATTCATTCTTAAGCACTTTCTGTACCCTATTTGTTACATAAAACCCTCTATGTTCCATAAAGCAGTTCCAGATGAAAGAGGAGAGGATCAAAGCGTCTCTTTACCAGTGGATCAGGGACATCATGGTGGAATGTGCACGTCAACTACAAGCTAAATGTTGAAAGCAAACACGCAGCTGTAGCATCCATTGACGAAAAGAGATTGTCTCACATCTCCTGTCCCCCATAAATCAGCTTCAATTCCACCCCGCGACAGTTCCATATACGCATCGGCGCTCTGCGCTGACGCTCCTTCCTTCTTATCGCGGGCTCCTCAAGCCATGTATCCATCCAGCCGCAGACTGTCAAACAGCACCGACCTTCCACTGAACAAAGCGGGGCTGTGAAGATGCTGCCCATTACAGGCGCACAAAAGCACAATGGCCCCAGAGCTGTCCAGCGATGACAGTCGAATGGCACCGACATTCCTCCCATTCAAAAACAGTACTGGCATATTCATGCTGCCGAAAAGGCGCAACCGCTAAGCACAGTCTCCTCCTTGATGAATGTCTTGGTCAAAAATGCTGAAAAACAATCCGTATCCGTTCCACACGACGCACAACAACACAAAGTGACAAAAGAAAACACAAAAACAACAACAAAAGCAAGGCTCATCAGAGCACTTGCTGACGGCTGCCTACTCGGGCGCCATCTTGGACTCCTTTGATTACAATGATAATACATTTGATTTATAAGCGCCTTTCAAAACTGTCAAGGTCACTTTACAGTCACAGGATAAGTTGTCTGTGGGTGAGCAGCGGCAGCTACACGCGCCAGCGTTCACTCAAGACACCAAAACGTGATTCCCTCATTGATGATAATAGCAGGCCCCAAAATGTGTTTTTTTTTTTGCATTGCGCGAAGTAGCTTAATCATGTCATTAAGAAAAAGTCAGGGCGCTCACATCAAGGCATCATTGTAGGTCCAAAAATAACGTCAGAGTCTAGTTCCGTTCCGCGTCGCTCCCGTGTTTACCTAAGTCCCATCTGACTGAGTAATAAACTTTCAGAGCAGTCCCCAAAATACTTTTTCTTCTCAATGAATGATGATCACAACATTGACAGGAACCACAATGTGACTTCTATTAATGTAACCCATTTGAGCGCTGTGGGGGAAAGGGGAGGACATCTGCAAACACAGTCAGACTCGTTTATTGTGGAGAACAGAGCAGAATCACATCAACTGTCTGTTCAAAACAAAAAGACCGCAATAAATCATTAGTCAAATTGGGACCGTTTTGACTTGGGTGTGGCTGAGATGAGAATCTGTTAGGGTCAAAGTAAAGGACGAACACATTCTTCATTGAAAAAATATTTAACCGCGAACCTTTCAAATGGCAGATGCATCGTACTGGACCATTCGCACCACCTTTTCCAGCTACTCCCCTAAGACATTTCAACAGCTTCTTTTCCCTAGCCATTAACTCTCTAACACTAACCCAAATTTAACTGTGTAGTGCCTCTTTGCAATTTTGGACAAACCTGTGGAACAGCATCCCGTATCAGCATCATTGTAGCTCTAGCGCTGTACTCACTTGAACCACTGTTACTAACCAATATAATCTCCAGGACCAGACACTGAGGCGCTCAAGCACATCTGCATAATTGCACATGTGTTGACTACAAATACAGCGACTGATCACTTTAAAATGGTTCACTGATTTTCTACACTAACTGTACAACTTATCATATTTCATTCTACAACTGATCACTTTAGCTCTGCCTTATACTTTACACATTTGTATCTTCCACACTTATTCGTCATGTTTTTTTAATGACACTAGAGCAGCATGTTCTACCAGAGACAAATTCCTTGTGTTCTACACACTTGGCCAATAAAGATGATTCTGTTTCTGCATGTAACCGATTTTAGAGCATTTGTGAGCATGCCGCAATATTTTACGCACTGTGCTTGCAAGTCAATGAGTAATAAGCCCGGACCTTAGGTGCGTCTGCCGATTATGAAGCTTCTCCCGATCATTTAACACGTATCGGACAGGTGGCAAGTATTTAATGGCAAAGTGACCATTTCATTCAGATCACTACACTACCGCTGACGAAGCTCTTGGGATGAGGAGCGAAAAGTACGACACCTTCAAACAAGTCCAGATGACGGGTGAAGAAACCTTTTCATGGACTACCAAAACAGCACGCACACACACACATCAAAACACACACACACACACACACACACACACACACACACACACACACACACACACACACACACACACACACACACACACACACACACACACACACACACACACACACACGCGCGCGAGTACCTATTTGCAGTACAGTTAGCAAAAGAATATGTCAAAAACAGTGCTTGTATGCAAGGGTCATAATGATTGAGACAGCCACAAAAGGCAGCAGGCTTGTGTGGCTCAATAGAATGTAATCAATAACTGCCCCGGGTTGCAGCTGTGGCCGCGCTGCAGAGTACAGTGGCGCCCTTTCAAACTAGACCGAATCCTCTGTACAAAGTGTGAGAGGGCATGACTGGCGTTGCTCAGCCCAAAGAATGAGATGTTCACGCATGAGTGTGACTCTCAAAAGGGTTCCGGGAAGGAATAAGATAAGACAACCTTTATTTGTCTCACAATAGAGAAATTTCCAATTTACAGTAACAAAAATAAAAATATGAAAGGGAGAAGTAGAAGTGTGGAACTGAGAATAGAGGGATTGAAAAAGAATTGCCATTTCAAGTATGCCCCCCCATGCTCTGGGGCTGTTTTGCTGACAACGGAACTGGTGCTTCACAGAGTAAATGAGATAATGAAGAAGGAGGATTACCTTCAAATTCTTCAAAATAACCTTGTCATCAGCCCGAAGATTGGGTCTTGGGTGCAGTTGGGTGTTCCAACAGGATGACCCCAAACACACATCAAAAGTGGTCATGGAATGGCTAAATCAGGCTCGAAATAAGATTTGTAAATGGCCTTCCTAAAGTCCTGACTTAAACCCCACTGAGAACTAGAAGACAATGCTGAAGAAACAAGTCCATGTCAGAAAGCCATCAAATTAAACTGAACTGCACCAATTCTGTCAAGAGGAATGGTCAAAGATTCAGCCAGAAGCTTGTGGATGGCAACCAAAAGTGCCTAATAGAGGTGAAAATGTCCAAGGCACATGTTACCAAATATTAGGGTTGCTTAATCACTTTTTTTTCTGTTCACCCATAGGAAGTCATAAAAGAGCCAAACTTCATGAATGTTTTTTGAGCCAAAGAAATGTCTGTTCCAATCACTCTATCAGAGGAAAATCAGAGTTGTAGAAATAACTGGAGTCATGCTCAAGAGAGCCGTGACATTATGTTCTTCACAAGTGTATGTAAACTTTTAACCACAACTGTACATATTATTTCTCCATTGCATATAATGTGATACTGAACGGGGAGCTCAGTCTCATTCATTTGACCACATGGTCCGAGTCAATGGACTGTCATCGTTGTGGCCACCAGTGATTGCAAGACGGGGAAGCTTTGCTCTGCGGTTACAGACCACTCAATGAAGTAAACAGGACCTACTAAGTGAGTGACAAAATCGGCAGGGGACATTTTCTTCCTAAACAAACGGCAATATTTCATCCAATAGCTCATCTGAAAGTGCAAATATACTTCTTTGCTGTTTAAACTTGACCAACGAATTGGTGCTGTTAAATCGAACTTTTTTCACCTTGGGCAGCTAGCGAAAATAAAACCTCTCCTTTCTCATGAGCACCTTGAAGCAGTATTTCTTGTCTTTGTCACATCTCAGCTCTATTACTGTCATGCGCTTTACTTTGGAGTCAGCCAATCCTCCATGAAGCGTCTCCAGCTGGTCCAGAATGCTGCTGCTCGAATCTTAACTGGTACTCGTAAGAGGGAGCACATAACCCCTACTCTGACATTCTTTCACTGGCTCCATATACATTTCAGAGCTCTTTTCAAGAGCTTATTACTGTAAGCCGCTTTACTTTCGAGTCAGGCAATCATCCATGAAGCGTCTCCAGCTGGTCCTGAATGTTGCTGTCCGCCTCTTGACTGGTACTCGAAACTACTGGTACTGCTCTATTTCCTGCATATGGTAGCTGTCCATAATAAGCACTCTGTTAAAGTTTCAGCTTTTGTTAAAGCGCTATATAAATCAATATGTATTGTATTGTAAAGCACTATTATGTTGCGTATACTGTCATCAAAGGATGAGGAAGTTCTAAGGGAATTGCAATTTAGTTGCTATTGAAACATGGAGCTCTGTTATGCCACATGAAAAAAACACTTTCTTGTATTTACATGACAAAATGGAATTCCTTTTAAATACACATAATTGTAACCATATCACCATATTCAATATCCATATCACGTTGTGACAATATTTTACAGCCCTCGTTCAGTATGGTAAAGAAAAAAAATCAGCTTTGCAACAATGTGTATAAATGGAAAGTACATCCTGTAAATGTTTAACACAAGTGACCACCAGATCCTTGTCAAGCAAAAAGAAAAACACAGTTGATAATTCTGTCATGTTATTTGTTTCTTCGTGAGGATTAAAGATTGTAGTCTTTCACAAACAAACCACTACAGGGAAGGGGAGAGCAACTAAAACGACCTTGCTCTAAATTAGCTCTTCTCTGTTTGCAAGAATGTTGTTAATCAGTCCCTCCAGGAATAGTCAAAGCGGCAAATGAGACAATTCACACAAATTCAAGCAACCCTTGTGAATTACGCACAATTGTAATTTCATATAACAGAAACTTTCATCCAAGCTTTTGAAGGTTTCGCTATACTACTATACTGCGCAAACTTAATACAATGGTGCCAAATTCACATCCTGATTTTTGGCATGAAGCAGCTGGGAAGTGCAACTTTAACGTCTCATCTCCGGACACTTGAATTCATCTTAAGACGGCGCAAAACACTTGTGAAAGCATCTCCTCCTACCATCCAATGCAAATGATCGAAGCATGAGCAATTGTGAATTTCAACATACAGTATATGCGAGGGATCCTGAGATGACTTGAAAAAAACATACAGTAGTTATGTGCCAGTCACTTCAAATGTGCCGTGAACTATGATTTATCTGATTGTGACGATGGTCATGATGTACGAGCAACCGTGAAGGGGGGACACGAGTGTGAAAAATGTCTGTTGAGTGAGGCATAGGAAAGAGAAATCAATCAGGCAGTGATTATATAGCGCTTGTGTTATTTTTGACTGGTCAACAGTTGGGGTTTCCACACCAACTTACTTCCGATTCGAGCTGTGGCTGTTAGGCGAATCAATGTCCAGTAATTTTGTGTTTCCAATTTGTAACCCCCTTTTTTTGCCAAAATATTTTTCAAAAACACATGAGACAAAACGGCTCCTTCACAACTCCCTCCTGACTGCAAGAAATTGTGAAAAACTGTTAAAACTAATCAGGTTCAGTGGGGAATTTGAACCTGTGACAGGTTGGAATAAAGCATGTTTCGGGCCGATACCCGCTCAACCACAATCCGTGGACTTCCACCTGCGAGGAATTTGTATATGTAGCTCTTCCACAACAGGTGGCAAGTTGGTCACAGGAAAATAACCACTGTGAAGAAAACAAAGTCAATGCTAATATTTAAATCCCAACATAGCATTTTCTAGGGAAGGGCTATACAAAACTATCTGATTGGATTAGCCTTCATTAGTCTGGCAGGGGATAAAATGTACAATATTATCTCCTGTGTAGCACCACTGTCTAAACAAAGGATTCTAATTAATATGTTTGTGGAATAGGAGTTCAAGAGTAACAGCCACCCGTTTTTATTCAGGTCAGATGGTGGCTGTTTTGCCATTTTTTGTCTATTGAAGATTACATCACAGTTCAATACAATAAAGGTTGGCCAACAAAAAGAGATAGTAATTAGTGGATTTTGCTGCTTCATTTTATGCCAAAACCGCAATACCAATCAAAATTCCATGTTTGGGCTACTGAGGTATATAGAAGATATTGTCAGGAGAAGGTTGGCATTGACTTACACTTTAATGAAAACATTACAACGTCAAAATTTGGAGTTGTATGTTGGTCCAATATCAGGTATTTGAGGGTACAATGTTCACAAGTCCAGTTAGCCGATGACTCAACGTACACAAAAATGCATATGTGACTTCCTCCTCCGGATATGAAGCACATACTTTTTTTGTCCTCAACTATTTCTGTCCAGTATATTGCCGTATTTAAGGCAAATAATGGTTACACTTCATTCATTTGGGAAATGTCTTTGAAGATGAGTGCCCTTGAAAGCCTGAAGGGGAAAGCAAGCACGAACGTACACACGTACGTCGGCAAACTCTTAACCATAGAGGAATCATGAATTGTAAACAGAAAACCAGCTAAGACTTTTGTTTAAGTCACCAACATTTCAACTGGAGCCCTTCTTCGCTCTCTAACATCACTTCCGTTCGCGTCACTGGTCGTCGCTGGGGGATGGGCAACCCAATGTGGCTAGCTAGTTAGCTAGCAAGTAAAAAAACGAGCATTTAACGAAGCGTGTTAGCTACAAATCGTACGGAATTAGCGGTACAGCGCTTGCCAATGAGTTCATCGGGCCTGATTTTACGGAGTTAAACGATCGAGCAGAGTTGCCAGTGGTGGAGGAAAAGCTAAGCACAGCAGCGCACACACACATACACCTTTCTCCCTTAATTCCCCGCGACAACACAGGAGGAATCATTTGTCCGTACATACCTCTGAAGTGCATCAGGGCCACCGGCTGAAAAGGCCCGTTGGAATTAGGCGCGTCCACAACCATTCTGTCTGCAGGTTTATTGCATGTCAACATAAACCTCAACCAGGAAGGCAATCCACTCAGGGCGAGAGGCCAGCCTCCATTTTAGCACAAAGCAGGTCAGAAAATGAAGCTGCCTGCCGCTGGAGGGAACTGGCTACTTTGTGACGTCACACAAACCGACAGCAGCTAGTGGCTGATTTCAGATCGTTTCAACGCAATCGCGAAGAGGGCTCCCGCCAACTAAGAAGCCGACTGGCTGAGCAGAGCCAAAGGGGCGGGATATGTTATGGGTTTTTTTTTCCTTCTTTGCCTTGGCTCCACCCCTCAGTTCCTTGTCTCTGGTGACGCTGCCTGGCCCAAGCAGCCAGGCATTTGTACATATTCCAGAGCGAAATCGATTTGTGTATCCCACACTAACCCATTTTGATAGTTTGCATACCTGTTAACCTCTACGGCTCCATGCCCTTACAAACTGTTGTATTTTCCCTTACAAAATACAAAATAATCGTACACCATATATTTTTAAACGTGTTTATTTATGTACTGAAATTACAAGTGTTGCTTAATTACCAGTATTCTCTATTGTATGCTATTGTATGAGAAGGAGGTGGGAGGGATTTGGTACCTGGGCCTTCAGGAGGGACTCAATAGCGACATGATAGCGGAAACCATCAACCAAGCCTGCACCTATGTCGACTACCCTGGACTGACATCATGTACTCAAGAACATCAACGACCTCATCCTGAATTATTTTTCTGATTCAAGGTTACTTCTGGGAGCTCTGGATCTGGCGTAGTGATCTGTGGGCCAACGAATGCATTTGATTTCATTTCAAGTGTTACATCTCATAATGTACGTCTGTGTAAGCTCTCAGTCGTACAGGAGTGGTCCATCGATGAGAAGGTTTCTTCAGCCGTCATCTGTACAAAGGTGAAGGTTTCGGACGTTTCGCCTCCTATCCAAGAGGCTTCGTCAGCGAACTAAAGTCTGACTGGTCGTATCGGCCCCATTTATATATCCCTAATGTCCAGACCTGGTGGCGCCACAGGGGGGGGTCCCGCGCCCCCCCCCAACCTGAGAGTAGGGACCTATCATAGCTGTGTCCGGCGCCACCAGGTCTGGACATTAGGGATATATAAATGGGGCCGATACGACCAGTCAGACTTTAGTTCGCTGACGAAGCCTCTTGGATAGGAGGCGAAACGTCCGAAACCTTCACTTTTGTACAGATGACGGCTGAAGAAACCTTCTCATCGATCTCATAATGTACAAAAACACTGTACAAACTATTTACTGTAGACTAACAATATCTGGGGCTCCTTGTGTATTTAATATGCCCCAGTTAGACTATAATACTTAGCACCGAGAATGCTGCCTAGTTTAGTTATTAGTTTGTTTTCGTCACTTTACTTGACAGTGTTTGGTTTAACTCCCAAGTTGCACTTCTTGTCAATATTTTAATATGTAAAGCTCCTCAAAGAGTGACTACTTATACTACATTCCGCAGCCATGACAACAGGCAACAGTGCTTTGAAAGCTGCCACTTACTGTTTGATTTGACCAGCTCAAAGTAGAATCCGCCAAGGCCATTTTAGACGTGACTTATTGCGCATTGGATTGAGAGCTCCCCACACAGGTTGAAGAAGACGACAATACTTTGTCTCTTCTTTCAGTCCAATGGAAAACCCCTCACCAAAAAAAAGGTATTATGCTGATCCGACTGCTCGTTTGTGACAATCTAAAAATAAACAAATAAGGAAATCCTTAGCCTTTGCCACCAATTACAATCTAAAACAAATACTTGGTTCTGCATACCAACTTTCATATGCTCGTGTGTCTTTTGAAAGGCGCTTATAAATTAAATTTATTATTATTATTATTATAACCCGCGCAGGCACAAGGAAAACATGCCAATTTCACACAGGAAACCCAGAACCTCTGCAGTCAGGTCAACACGCAAACCACGATAGTCCACCAGGCCGCAACCAACGCAACTAATCATGACGAGCGGCTAAAAAGAAACCGGTGAGTCAAATAATTGTGACTGAAGACCAACGGAAAATTACTGGGATATCAAAAGCAAATTGAAACTAAATCCGTAACAACCACAATAATGAACACTTTTTTCCCGAAAAAAACAAGTTAAAATAGTTGTATGTCTCAAGCATGGTGGCAAAATTTAAAGCTATTCCAAAAGACAATATATTAGTTGCAACATTGTAAATGGGCTTAGGGCATGCCTTTTCTCTATTGACTGCTGAAGCCAAGCAGTTCTTGTGTGGTCACGAGTATTATTTGTGACCACACTCAAGGATTTTCCTCCCCATGAATGTGTTGTTATTTTTCCATGACATGGATTTAGAGGTCAGGGGAACTGCTTATTTGTGTCCCCCATTTTCACAAATTGTGAGTGTTTTTTAACAACTAAACATGGAGTTGTTTTGCCAACTACCGTAGTTTATCTTTGCCTATGTCATACATTCAAAGATACACCCTGTATTTATGGTATATTTTTAAATACTCGACATATTCTGAAATAATGTATTATATTAAACCAATTATTAAAATATATGTTTAAATTAAATCTTGAAAATAAAATACAAAAAAAGATTCAGGTGAGTTTAACTCATTCACTGCCAGACGATGTGCAAAAATGTGTCCACTCCAGTGCCAGGGTGTTTGTCATTTTCACTCAAATTGCCGGACTCACAGAATATTGAGTTTTAGGTCTACATAAACATTCAATGCAGCGTAAGAAACCTCTGACTCTCTTCTTTCATCAGAAAAAAAAGTTAAGGGTTAAGAGTTAATTCCTAAGTTATATGGATCTGGAGTTATCTAACCTTGAAATGTGGGTGGCTGTAGAAAACACAATATAGCACTTTAACAACTGAAGCTGTAACAAAGTCCTAACATGGACAAAAAGCAAAAGCTGCCCCCTCGTGAAAGGAAACATTATTGCCAGAGGTCTGACCAGCGTTTTATCCGCACCCTGTGCAATAAAAAAGATAAAATCTAAACAAATTCGGGAATAGCGCTGCACGTCACACTTTTCAATTCGCGAATACATTTGGGAATGGCAGTGAATGCGTTAATTAAACATGAAAGAGTGGTGGGGTTTGGGTCAATGTCTCAAGTTAAAAAATCACCCCAAAATCCTCTGCAGGACATAACACATCTACTTGAGCCTCCTTTAAGTCCAAAAGGAAAAAACATAAAAATAAAAAATATAAGAGTGCAGGTTTACAGGAAACCACTTTGGCCAACTCCCTGTAATGCTGTGTGTAAACAAAGAAGCCATGAAAAATAGATGTAAATTGTCAAACTTCCACCGGATCGTCTTGCCTCGAATTGGAATAGATACCATAAGTACAAGTTCAGGGAATCGATACCGTGAATGAAAAAAACGGCGTGCTTTCTGACCAGTGGCATTATTTATATCACACGACGTGTGTCTTCCACTTAGATCAAGCCAGAGTCAGCATTATCTTGCAATCCGATGAGCCTTGGGATGGAAATATATGATCTGCTCTTGGGATGCAGCTGATTGCACATCATTTGCATCACAAATAAAGGCAGTAGGCAGACGTCTATCAATTATGTAGTGCGACCTCAAGGTTAAAAAGGTGGTTATGAGGATCCACCTGTGCTATAAATTGTTAATATGATTGCCTCTGTTGATGTCGACCAAATAGGCAATCTCCCAAAAAAAGGTCAATAATAGGCCCGGACGGGCATGACGTATTTGAAACATGAGAATAGGAAAAAGCACTGATCAAATGAAAATTGATGGTAAATGCATCGTCGCAGTGGCTTGGGTGAATTAATTTTGCTGCTCAATCAGAAATGTTCAATGACGTAGGGGTTAGAGCCCCCTTTTCAGAAACGTAAACTTTTAAAATTTGCTCCAATAATCTCAATACTTATTGTTGTGTGTGTCTATGTACTTTCTGTCTGCAGTTGATTATAGAACAACCAACATCACTTTTTTGTTTCCTAACTGACATTAGAAAAACGTTTTATAGCATCTAAAATACCCAAAACACGCAGTATGATATTTTTAGTCAAATACAAAACACCAATAAAAACGACTTAGTGTCCAAAAGCTACTTCAAATTGAACCCGAAAGTGGCCAGTTTCAGAAGGTCCCGCCCCCTTGTTTGTGGACGTCTTGCCTTGCTCGAGAATCAAAACAATGGCTTCAGATTCGGAAAAGATGCTTTCTTGTTACTCATCCAGTTATGAATATGATTCAAATAGTTCTGAAGAGGAAAGCATACATGTTTGCAACTGATCAAAGAAGTCCTTCCGTCTCATTTTGAGGCGTCTGGAGAGAAATGTAGTGACAAACTCTTTAGTACTCACAGTACCCAAAAAAAAGGCAGAAGAGGGCGACAAAGCTCCGTGGAAATTGTCTCCTGGGACGTTTTGTAAGCGAATTTGGGCCACCTGTGACTTTCTACATAACACAACAGAATCCATCCATCCATCCATCCATCGAGAACATGCAAACCGCACACTGGGAGGCCGTAGCTGGCATTGAACTGGGTACCTCTGAATTGTGAGGTCAACACACTAACCACTTGCCCACCACTATATTTAATGTCTGGTAAACGTGGAGCATAGCGTAGAATGTGGAAAGAAACCGAAACATGTGGATAAAAACCACCAATGCATGACACCCGGAGAACTGTGTGGATGACCTGAAATTTGATCCAATGAGACTGTGCAGGTGTCCCTAATGAAGTGACCAATGAGTGTATCAACAACATACCTACAAGTGCATCCAGTATGTGCAGCTCTCTGTTTGTGCTCAGGGCGAAGCTCGAAGAGCTGAATCTTTTCTCCCTCCTCGCAGCCGAGTGTGATCCCGGCTGTTTTACCCTCATTAGCTGAGTGGCGGGAGGTACTTTTTTGTTGGAGGCCTGCAGAAACAAGCAATCAGGGAGAAAGGGCACAAGGTAATTCAATGTGGAGAGGAAGACTGATGTGCTTAAGGATCATGTCAGATCGGGTTGTTCTCAGCAGGGAGGAATCCAATCGCCGGCTATTGCATCTCTCGGCAGAGTTTGCAATGACCTCGGGTGGGCAGGCGAATCCAAGGAGCCGAGTCAAACTGTTGCGCAAGCATTCAGGTCTTAATGACACATCCATCAATCCATGTTTCAGAGTACTGTACTTGTACTCAGTCCATCTGATTTTTGGCATTAAATGGGGATTATTTACTCTTGCCTGATAACCAGCCAATCACATAGCACACAGTGTTGCTTTTCGTAAGCGTTGGTCTATAGTCGAACAAGCAAATACGATTTGCTCATAACATTACACACGGGACAACTACAGAACGAGATACGTTCCAAGCGGGCGTTCGTAAGGTGAATTTGTTCGTAAGTTGCTTCAGTGCAATATTTTGTATGGAATGTAAACACTGAATAGGGAAGTATAAAACACAGACGCTCAACAGTCGTTAAATAAATTCACACCGACTGTAGTATGATGACATATATCATTGGGTCTTCATAAGACATTACTGAAGCTGTTGGCATGTCATTAATTAATGACGTGCCAGCAGCCATTACTGTTTGTTATGCATCGCGTCCTCTTGGAGCGGAAACTGGGAAAGAGGGATTTCAAAGTCAAAGTCAAAGTCAGCTTTATTGTCAAATATGCTAATATGCATGACATACAGCACAGATGAAATTACTGTCCTCTCGGACCCAGCATGCAATTTCCTCCCCGCCTACATACTCTACACTGCCAATCGTCAGCGAGCTCGGCCGGAAAAAGGCGTGTAATACAAAATCTAATTTACAGCATCTCTGTCCGAACATTTTTCGACATACTGTAACTCGAATGTTCATATATGTTGGGGAGCGTCTGTAACCATTTATGTAATTTGTAACGGATTATTTCATTATAGACAGTGGCGTTATTGGTTGTTTAATTACCTGACATGTTTCGGCGTGTACTTCCGCCTTCATCAGAGGAGGAAGTGCACGCTGAAACATGGCAGGTAATTCAACAACGCCACTGTCTGTCATAAAAGAATCTGTTACAAATTAGATAACAAGGAGACAGTATGAACTTAACACAACTAACTGTAACCATTTATAGTTTCATTCACAGCTATGGGCAATTTAGAGCAAAAAGGAAACTATTCCAAGCATAATGACATTTGAAATTACACGGTGGTGTCCCACTCTACAACTCATGGACCCCCATGCCTCCATATCCTACCAATTTTGACTCCTCAATGACCCAACATAATATTTTGGCAATGTGGGATGAGGCCAGAGAACAGAGTTCACACAGTGTTGCCCTGCAATATTAAACTGGTTGATAGGTTGGGGATATACAGTAAAGTAATAAAATCATGCTGTGTCACATGAGAAAATTCCTTAAGGACAAAATGGAAGTGAACCCATTGACGGCTTTGAATTGAGCCATAAAAACGATTAAATACTTGTTCAAGCTAAACTAAAAACGGCAACAAAAAAATCGCAGTTTTGTGGGATGTTTTTCCATTTGCTTGTCAGGATTATAGCAACGTGTATTCGACAGGAACTTTTTTTAAGTTCCTTAAACTTAAGTTTAAGTTTTAAGCGAAAACACTCCCCCGAAAAAAAACTATTGATGCCGTTACGGGTGGAGATGATATTACTCATAAAAACAATAATTTCCCCCACCACAAAAAGAGCGTGATGCCCTTTAATATGTTTGTGGTAACTTGTTTTTTTCTACTGTTAATTCAGAGAGAACAAATAACACAGTGTCACTTACTTACATCATCACTTGTGCGCCCATTTTCAATTGAAGATTTTTTGGTCTTGCCAGACTTTGTAGAATCCTGAATTGAACACACACACACACACACACACACACACACACACACACACACACACACACACACACACACACACACACACACACACACACACACACACACACACACACACACACACACACACACACACACACACACACAAGAAACCACCAAGTTTAATAAGTTGACGAAAAATAAAACGAGAGAAACAAAAGTGCACTTTACCTTGTCTCTTTTACTCTTCTGAGGCATAATGGAGTGGTGGCCGGTCACAATCAGACTCACTAGCACGCACTGGCGTGTGGATGTGCGGCGGCTCGTACGATTGAATACATTCACCCACCATGTGACTGATCTCGAGCTGGTTGCTTCCGTAGAGGTTGCTCGCAGACAAAAGTGTGGCGGAACTGACATGGAGGAGAAGTTATTCTTTGATAATAATAAAAAAGCCGATAGGAACGCGTTGTAGCGGGGTAAGTAAACTAATCGTGCCGCTTGGAAGTGACCAGAGATTTTCGAGGTCGGCTGCTCCATCTACAGATTGTCGCCAGGGGGCAGTGCGGAATCATGAGTAATCTTTTGAAACAATGTACGGACTGGATGTAAACCAAGGGTGCTCATGCTCACACCTGTCAGCATGGGAGCGACTTTTGAAATGACTAAATCAAAATGATCTACCCATTATATTTATTGAGAGATATATTAAGGATTCTTGCAACTTATGTTGATGTTTAACTGCATATGTTGCACAACACAACATAATTATATCAATCATTTGCCATTACCTGAGTTCACTTTGATAACTGGCAGACGAGACAATCGCACTTTGAAAATGTCATCGTGGAAAAAAATGTCCTCCTCCCATTCCCGATGATGTTATATGTTTTTTTTTCTTCTTACTTGGTCCAGCTCCGCCACTCAATTGGATTGGATTGGATTGGATTGGATTGGATATGCCTTTATTAGTCTCACAGTGGAGAAATTTACATTTCACAGCAGCAAAGTGATGAAAAGAATGAAAGTAGAAAAACAAAATACAATTGTATACCCTATGAGTGATGTGTCGTTAGCGAACGAGCCGGTTCTTAGAGGCGGATCTCGAAAGTGAAGGAAGAGACATGGGAGCCGCCTTTTTTTCCCCTCTATTCCCCGCCCTGTCTTCGGTTAAAGCCGCATATGATTGGTCAAGATCCGTGGTAGAGGCGGGACGGGAGAATTACAGACACACGCAGCAGTGAGGAGATCGAGGAGTGGTTAGAGAAACAGAAGCACACTGTGAGTAGCACATGAAACAGGAAAGGGCTTTCTGATTCTGAAAAGGCTTTCTCAAAGAATCATACCAGAATCATATATGACAAAGAAGGTGCTGCAGTCCAAGAACGGTTTCAAAAAAGTCACAGCTGTTTGTCTAACAACTGACTGCTGGACATCCCGAACCACGACATCCTACATGTGAGTTACATGCCACTTCATTGACAATTTCAAAGTGGGGACTTGTCTGCTGGATTGTTTTGAGTTCAACGAAAGACATATTTCTGAGAACTTAGCAGAGGAACTGGGGAGGTACTAGGGAGGTACTCTAAAATTGTGTCACATTAGTAAGAATTCTGTTGTTCCTTCTTGGTTGTCAACATTTCACTTTGCGGCCAACAGGTGGCACCATAGGGACCCGCCTGCAGCTACACAGGTGTTGGTTGTTTTAATCGGTGGCAGTTAAAAGGACTTCCGGCACGACTATTCAGTGTCGGTCATTTTTTGTTTCACCCTGTCAGGTTTGTTTTTCTCTTGTCATGGTTTACTCATGGTTTGTTTGCTACTTTGGACCTTTTTGTTTTGATGACTTTATTGTTGAAGATTTTGTTCCTGCCAACTTTAATACACCCTGCTTCTCCCTCCTGCCTGCTTTTTTTGGGGTCCACCACCACCACCGCCTTGCAAAGCGTGACACTGGTAGATATCCCCGTGTATTACACGTGCACTTCCATAGGGGAGCAGTGTTGTAATGTTGTTCTCTTAATAAAGTAGAGAAGTGATCAAGGATTGCTGTCTATGGCGAATAGTGACAGAAAACGAATATATAGGTACATCTTAAAACCATGGACTGCATCTATAAAAAGCATATAAGCAACCAAAATGGATGCCTGTCTGAATTTGAGCAATAAACCCCCCGCCCCATGTGGTTAGTATAGAGAGTGGAACCGTTCTCCATTATGGTTGTTGTGCCGTTTCTTGGAATCCATTTTTATCTCGCTTTAGCGCCACAGTTCATCATCACCACAACGTTATTACTCAGTGATATGCCGTCTTTCATTTCCTGGCCCACCAACATCAGTGAAAGCGGCACCGTGTCGCCCCCCAACTCGTGTATACAAGCATTTATGGATATGTGCATGTGCGTTTGGCTGGCTGGCGAGAAGAACGCCTGGATGTGAAACAACAATACAATGTGTGTTGTCATCCAATAAAAGGACATGAAATGAAGAAGACTTGCACACAGAGTTGTTGTTAAGGTCAGATTTGCAGGCTTCCAATAAATGTGTTCAATATGACTTCACGTCGTCTGCTCTTATTCTTGCAAATCAGCATTTTACTAGCACTTTATCACCTTGTGTGTAACCCCCCCCCCCCCACTGCATTTTTTTTTGTCATTAATGGGCAATTTTTACAGTACCATGGGTGAATTATTTAACCTTTGCTGTAATGGTCCAACCTTTGAAACCCAACAGTGCTGTTACATAGTGTGTAGAGTGTAAGCTGCCTTAACACCTCAACAAGCTTTTTTTGTATTATCAGACGGCAAATCCAATCAGGCTAATGACAAGACTTGTATTACAAAAGTTTATTTTTTGCCAGCAATGAGGGGAAAAAGAGGCAAAGTAAAGGCAGAGGTGCTAAATGAGCAGCTTGTTACAGCGGATGAAAGAAGGACCTTGATCCGCAACATTATTATGAACATACAGTTGTGTGTACATTCGTGAAACTCTCTCACGGCCACAACTGAGATGCTGTCATGCAAAAACACCTGAAACACTGTCACAAATAACTAAAACATTCTCCCACATACAAGTTAAACAATCACATACACTCCTAAAACTCCACCACATACGACTGAAGCATTTGAATGTATTACTGAAACACTCTTCTACAAGCAACTGAAATGCTCTGACACGCAAATGCAGGGATTAATCTGGGCCGGCGCTAGTCTATGACGATTAGCACATATTGCTACATGATCTGCGCTACGTATGACATACTTCTGTTAAAATAGCTAAAGAAAAAAATGGTTAAACAGTAATTGAACACTGTTCGTTTTCCTTCAGAGGTTTTAACTTTTATGTATGCCATCTCGCCTTACCGATATGAGCAATAATCACCTTGCATTTGTTTTGGTGCGTTCCAAAGTCGTGGTAGAGGATATTTCGGGCTTTTCCGTGATCCACCAGAAACTGCCGAAAGGGTAAATTGAATATTAATTTACCTATGGTGCATTGCATTACATCGAACATGGCGGATGGTTTTCTTGACCTGGAGAGTTTTGAAAGGCGCTTATAAATGAAATTTATTATTATTTGTTAGAACTAGTTTATATACACATCCTACAAACATCCAATCTTATTTCATTTCTACTTATTTTTATCAGTTAGTTAGTCTATATATGTATATGTAGTTTAGTTATTTGTATATGTTAGTTTAGTATACATGTACGTAGCTCAGTTAAAACCTTAAGCTATCTTGTTTCAGTCTAATATAATATTCATCCTTGTATTTTGTAGCTGATAGGTCCTTTTGTGAAATAACACTCCTGTGGTCTATATCTGCTGGAGACAACTCTCTCTCTCTCTCTCTCTCTCTCTCTCTCTCTCTCTCTCTCTCTCTCTCTCTCTCTCTCTCTCTCTCTCTCTCTCTCTCTCTCTCTCTCTCTCTCTCTCTCTCTCTCTCTCTCTCTCTCTCTCTCTCTCTCTCTCTCTCTCTCTCTCTCTCTCTCTCTCTGGCTTCCTTCCCTGCCGTGAAGAGCACTCTAGCTGCCTGAGAAATAAATAATCCTTTTTTATATCACCTTGCTTCCTGCTGATTGAATACAACACCAACACAAATGAAGAACTGAACCGGGAGAAGAACATTATTTTTTTATCAGAATCAGAATCAGAATCAGAATCAGAATACCTTTATTCGTCCCGCAATGGGGAAATTTGCAGTCCACAGCAGCAATTGAAGAGGGATGGGGTTGGGGTGGGAGTGAAAGGATAGAAAACAAGATATTCTAAGCATAACAAAATAAAAATGTCAACTGTATACTGTGCAAATGTAGATGTGCAAAAACCGTTCTATAAACAAGACTGTACATAGTGCAGAATCAAGAGATGCATTAAGATATATTGCAACAACCCATATTTACAAGTGTCCAGTTTTTTTTTTTTGTTTTTTTTTTTCACATGTGATCATTGGGAATTGTGAAGCCTGACAGCAGTCGGTAGGAACGAGCGGCGGTACCTCTCCTTCTTGCAGCGCGGGTGTAATAGTCTCTGGCTAAAGGAGCTACCCAGAGCTGTCAGGATGGGCAGGAGGGGGTGGGAGGGGCTGTCCGTCATAGCTTTTAGTTTAGCTAGCGTCCGTCTGTTGCCCACCTCCTCAAGAGAGTCCAGCGAGCAGCCCACGACAGAACTGGCCCGCTTGACAAAGCGCTCCAGTCTTTTTCTGTCCCGGGTGGTGATGCTGCCTGACCAGCAGACAATGCCATAGTGGATGGCTGATGCCACCACAGAGTCATAGAAAGTCTTTAGGAGTGACCCCTGAACTCCAAAAGACCTCAGTTTCCTGAGGAGGAAGAGGCGACTCTGTCCCTTTTTGATTAGGGCATCCGTGTTTGTTGTCCAGTCCAGTTTATTGTTGAGAGTAACACCCAGGTACTTGTAGGAGGTCACCCTCTCAATGTCCGAACCCTGGATGTTCAATGGTGCAGGTGACGATTGTTTCCTGCAGAAATCCACTACCAGCTCCTTGGTTTTGCCAGTGTTGATCTGGAGGTGATTCTGCTGGCACCAGTCCACAAAGTCCTTTGTCAGTCCCCTGTACTCCCTATCGTCTCCCTCTGTAATGAGGCCGACAATAGCTGAGTCGTCAGAGAACTTCTGAAGGTGGCAGGTTGGGGTGTTGTAGTTGAAGTCCGAGGTGTAGAGGGTGAAGAGGAATGGAGCCAGGACTGTTCCCTGCGGCGCTCCGGTGCTGCAGAGAAGCCTGTCCGACTCACAGTTCTTTACCCTCACGTACTGTGGCCTGTTTGTGAGGTAGTCTGTAATCCAGGATGTGAGGTGATGGTCGACTCCGGCATGCTGCAGCTTGTCCCCCAGTAGACTGGGCTGGATGGTGTTGAAGGCACTGGAGAAATCGAAGAATGTGATCCTCACCGTGCTCCCAGCATTCTCCAGGTGCAGCAACGCCGTATGGAGGAGGTAGATGATGGCATCCTCCACACCGATGCTGGGCTGGTAGGCAAACTGCAGCGGGTCCAGCGATGAGCTTGCCAGCGGTCGCAGGTGGGCGAGGACGAGTCTCTCCAGCGTCTTCATCAGGTGAGACGTCAGCGCCACCGGTCTGTAGCTGTTGAGCTCTTTGGGGTTGGCAATCTTGGGCACTGGGACCAGGCATGACGTTTTCCACAGCTGTGGAACTCTGCCCAGCTTCAGGCTCAGGTTGAACAAGTGCTGGACAATGTCACACAGCTGGTCGGAGCAGGTCTTGAGGAGTCGGGAACTGATGTCATCCGGACCTGCTGCCTTCCTCACCTTCATCCTCCTCAGTTGGTTCCTCACCTGCGCAGTTGTGACAGACAGGCAGGAACCAGGAGGCAGAGTGGCGGCTGAGGGTGTGGCAACGGTTGGGAGGGCAGATGTTGGTTGTGGAAAGCTGGTCGTGAGAGGGGGCAGGGAGGCTAAGGCCACAGTGAGAGTTGGTGCAGGTGCAGCTACAGGTGAAGTTTTCGGAGGGCCGGGGGCGGCTGGCGTCTTGTCAAACCGATTGAAAAAGCGGTTGAGTTCATCTGCCCAGTCCTTGTCTTTTTCGTTCAATGTCACTGGGCTTTTGTGGCCTGAGATGTTTTTCAGGCCCTTCCAGACACCAGCGACATTGCTGGCTTGCAGCTGCTCCTCCATTTTCATCCTGTAGGCCTTCTTCCCCTCTCTGATCTTCCTCCTCAGTTGGATCTGCACGGCCTTCAGTTCCTCTCTGTTGCCCGACACAAAAGCCCTTTTCTTCTCCTTCAGGAGGACTTTTATGTCGGGATTAATCCATGGTTTGTTGTTGGCAAAACACCGCACAGTCCTGGTGGGTACGGTGTTTTGTTCACAAAAGTTAATGTAGTCTGTGATGGTGTTGGTGAGTGAGTCAATGTCTTCCCCATGAATCTCAGTAAAGAGCTCCCACCTGGTTGAATCAAAGCAGTCCCGCAGAGCTTCTTCAGCTTCTGTGGACCATCTTTTGATCGTGCGGGTCACAGCTGGTTGCCTCTGGACAAGGGGTTTGTACACAGGCTGGAGATAAACCATATTGTGGTCTGCTCTTCCGAGAGGGGGGAGGGGGGAGGGTTTGTATGCATCCTTGGCGTTTGAATAAAATAGGTCCAATATGTTATTGTCTCTGGTGGCACAAGTTACATACTGTGTGAATGTTGGGAGGGAGAATTTCAGGGAAATGTGATTGAAGTCCCCTGAGATGATAAACAAGGCGTTGGGGGACTGGGTTTGCAGCTTGTTTACAACAGATATGAGGGCATCGGAGGCAGCGCCGCCATTTGCCGTAGGGGGAATGTACGTCGTCACGGCTATGACGTGTGAGAATTCCCGTGGCAGGTAACGCGGCCGGAGGCTAACGGCTAGCAGCTCGATGTCCCGAGTGCAAAGTTTTCCTTCACCGTGATGTGCCCAGGATTGCACCATTTGTCATTCACAAATACAGCAATCCCCCCTCCTTTCTGCTTACCGCTGCCTTCATTTCTGTCCGCTCGTACGAGTTGGAAGCCCTCCAACTCTGCGTGGGCGTCCGGAGTGATTGCCGAAAGCCATGTCTCCGTGACGAGTAGCAAGCTGGCTTCCCGGTACTCCCTCTGATGTCGCGTTAGCGCCGCCAGCTCGTCCATTTTATTTGGGAGCGATCTCACGTTCCCCATGATGACGGACGGGAGAACGTGTCGGTATTTCCTCGTTCTTTTCCGGCGATCTTTCCCGGCCCGACATCCTCGTTTCCTCCTCTTCAATTCATCGGGGATGTCTGGTGCGGCGGCCGCTAGTCCGCTATTAGCCCGCCACGCTAGTAGCTGGTCTCGACTGTAAACAATGGGATTCCGCGTGCGCGTGGATTCCCCGTTCACAGGAGCGATGAAAAAGTAAAAAATAACGGCGATGAGCAAAAGAAAAGATGCCCATCTCCTCTCCGTAGGTTTATGGAGCGAGATCAGGCAAAACAAAAACGGAAAAGTAAAGTAAAAGTAAAGTAAAGTAAAGTAAAGTAAAAGTATCTAACATTATTATTATTATATGGAGCATTAGAACATGAGTAAAACTCTAAAATACATTAAAAACAGGCAGCAAACAAACATATTCTCGATTTTTAAGAAACAATCGAATAAGTCTGCGGAAGGTAGCGACAATTTATTGCACAAACTGCTGTTAATGATTTGAATTTAGTGGATCATGGGAATTCTTTCAGAGCTGTTTCAACACATTGGAACTCTTCAAAGCCAAGAGCTTTGTTTCAGTAGACACTCTTAAGAAGTCTGTTCTCTTTGTCTTCTCTGTAATACCGTAAAATATCAAAATAGCACAGGATTGATAGTGTAGTAACTAAAGACAATTGAAAAGGTTTATTTTATGTGTGATATCTTTGACTTGAATTAAAACTGTTTGTTGATCTATTAGAAAAATAAATTTTACTCACATTATGGTTTTTCATTTGCAATTTAGAAATATGCTCAAATGAATGTATTTTGGTTTATTTTATAATAATGAAGGTATTTTGGTTTATTTTATTATTTTGTCGATGAGAAGGTTTCTTCAGCCGTCATCTGTACAAAAGTGAAGGTTTCGGACGTTTCGCCTCCTATCCAAGAGGCTTCGTCAGCGAACTAAAGTCTGACTGGTCGTATCGGCCCCATTTATATATCCCTAATGTCCAGACCTGGTGGCGCCGGACACAGCTATGATAGGTCCCTACTCTCAGGTTGGGGGGGGGGGGCGCGGGACCCCCCCCTGTGGCCCCACTGATTGTTCCTACATTCCTGACTAACGATTGGCCTATTACCCCCACTCCCCCGGTATCACCTCATCAGCATAACGACCCTCATCAGCATTGCGAAAGTTGCCTAACCTGTTTTGCCTGAGCAGGCTATAGTATGAACGATCCAAATTGAACCTCACACCACCAGACCGGTTTAATGAAGGATTTAGTTGTTTTATAAGAATCGCTTCTTTTACGCCCCTTTCAAACCATCTATGTTCTTTCGCTAAGATTTTAACCTCATTGTCGTCAAATGAGTGGTTGCTAGCTTTTAGGTGTAAATGTACTGCCGATTGAGGCCCACTAGTATTATCCCTGCGATGTTGATAAAGTCTTTTTTTGAGAATTTGTTGAGTCTCCCCAATGTGCTGCTCTTTACAATTTTCATTCTTACAATGTATGGAATAAACTACATTACTTTGTTTTTCATTTGGTAGCCTATCTTTTGGATGCACTAATTTTTGCCTTAACGTGTTTATCGGTTTGAAATAAGTAGGAATTTTATGTTGCCAAAGGACTCTTTGTAATTTTTCAGAAACTCCTGCAATGTACGGTACTGCTACTCCTCTCCTTTTAGAATCTTGAGAATTATTGGTTTCGTTCGCTATTCTTTCTTTCTGACATTTGTTGAATGACCACTGAGGGTACCCACAGTTAGTGAGTGCTCTCCTGATATGTTTTGACTCCTTTTCTGTACCTTCAGTGCTAGTTGGTATTAGTTTAGCCCTATGCTGGAGGGTTCTGATAACTCCTAGTTTATGTTGTAAAGGGTGGTTAGAGTCAAAAAGTAAGTATTGGTCAGTGTGCGTAGCCTTCCTAAAGACTTCTGTTTTTAGCGCTCTGTCCTCTTTTATAATTACTTTACAATCCAAGAAGGCTAGTTGGTTCTCTTGAATGTCCTCACGAGTAAATTTAATGTTTAAGTCTACAGAGTTGAGATGATCTGTGAAGGATTGAATTTCTTGTTTCTTAATTATGACAAAAGTATCGTCCACATATCTAAACCAGTGTCTAGGTTTTGTCCCTGGGAAGGATGTGAGGGCCTGTTTCTCCATCTCTTCCATGTAAAGATTAGCCACTATGGGTGAAACTGGTGAGCCCATAGCACAACCATGGATTTGTTTATAAAATTTTTCCCGAAATTGAAAATACGTAGTATTAAGGCAGATTTCTAATAATTGGCAGATGTGATCCGGTTTCAGTTTGGTTCTTTCATGCAGAGAAACATCCGCCAGCAGCCTCGTCCTCACCACTGAGACTGCTGCTGGGGTTGGGACAGATGTAAAGAGAGAAGTCACATCGTATGATGCCAAAGTTTCCTCAGGTTCCAATATGAGGTCTTTGATCCTCTCTACAAACCCTGTGGTGTTCTCTACGTGGTATTCTGTGTTACCAACCAACGGAGCTAAAATAGTTTTTAAATATTTGGCTACATTGTATGTAGAGGAGTCAATGCTACAAACAATGGGTCGGAGGGGGAACCCTTCTTTATGTATTTTTGGCAGGCCATAGATACATGGCGTGGCCTCTCCCGGGTATAATCTAAAATACATCTGTTTGTCTATATGTTTTCCTTTCTCTAGCTTTTGGAGACAGTCAATCATTTCTTTCTTGTATCTATTGGAAGGGTCCCTTTTTAGTTGCTCATACGTGTTAGAATCACTGATTACCCTATTTATTTTGTCTTCATAATCCAATGTGTTGAGCAGCACTGTGCATCTGCCCTTGTCTGCTGGCAAAATAGTAATATTTTTGTCTTTTTGTAGAGTAGTTAACACCTTTCTCTCTTCTAATGTTATGTTGGACGGAGGAAGTTTGGCACTACTGAGAAGAGCTGATATTTTAATGCGTAGATCATCTGCCTCTGCATACGAAAGTTTGTTATTTTTAATAGCCGATTCAGTAGCTGTGATATAATCTATTGTAGGTATAGTTTTAGGAGTCACTGAGAAATTTAAACCTTTGGTAAGTACCGCCTTTTCTGTCTCTGAGAGATCTCTGTCTGACAAATTTTTGATCCAATTCTCCCTTGCAAACTGTTCATACCTAATTTTACGCGTGTTTACCAGTAGCTGAGATTGTTTCAGTAAAAGTAATTTTTGAAATTTACCCTTTTGTCTCTCTTTGGTTTTGCTGTGGTGCCTCATATAACCGGATTTAGTAAATTCACACACTTCCTGATAGATTTTGTGGGTAAGATTAGTTTGTAATCGCTGATAATAAGTTTCTATTTCTGACTGTTTGTTTTTTATCTCTATGTTAAGTCTCCTAATTCGCAAATTTAGAATTTTCCTAGTATAATTTTGTTGCATTTTATCGGCTAAGTATCCGAGTTCCAGGGGTGCTTGCTTCAAGCATTTAGGAATTAACAGGCTCTGTCTACATCTAAGATTGAATCTGAGGTGGTTCTTTAAATCAGCTAATTTAAAGGTGGCCTTTTCCAAGTTACGTACCAGCAGAAGGATGTCTCTCCCAAAGTTGGCAGCAATACGTCTGTGTAAGCTCTCAGTCGTACAGGAGTGGTCCATCGATGAGAAGGTTTCTTCAGCCGTCATCTGTACAAAAGTGAAGGTTTCCGGGGGGCGTGGGGGTAATAGGCCAATCGTTAGTCAGGAATGTAGGAACAATCAGTGGGGCCACAGGGGGGGGTCCCGCGCCCCCCCAACCTGAGAGTAGGGACCTATCATAGCTGTGTCCGGCGCCACCAGGTCTGGACATTAGGGATATATAAATGGGGCCGATACGACCAGTCAGACTTTAGTTCGCTGACGAAGCCTCTTGGATAGGAGGCGAAACGTCCGAAACCTTCACTTTTGTACAGATGACGGCTGAAGAAACCTTCTCATCGATGGACCACTCCTGTACGACTGAGAGCTTACACAGACAAACTGCTGTTAATGATTTGAATTTAGTGGATCATGGGAATTCTTTCAGAGCTGTTTCAACACATTGGAACTCTTCAAAGCCAAGAGCTTTGTTTCAGTAGACACTCTTAAGAAGTCTGTTCTCTTTGTCTTCTCTGTAATACCGTAAAATATCAAAATAGCACAGGATTGATAGTGTAGTAACTAAAGACAATTGAAAAGGTTTATTTTATGTGTGATATCTTTGACTTGAATTAAAACTGTTTGTTGATCTATTAGAAAAATAAATTTTACTCACATTATGGTTTTTCATTTGCAATTTAGAAATATGCTCAAATGAATGTATTTTGGTTTATTTTATAATAATGAAGGTATTTTGGTTTATTTTATTATTTTGTCGATGAGAAGGTTTCTTCAGCCGTCATCTGTACAAAAGTGAAGGTTTCGGACGTTTCGCCTCCTATCCAAGAGGCTTCGTCAGCGAACTAAAGTCTGACTGGTCGTATCGGCCCCATTTATATATCCCTAATGTCCAGACCTGGTGGCGCCGGACACAGCTATGATAGGTCCCTACTCTCAGGTTGGGGGGGGGGGGCGCGGGACCCCCCCCTGTGGCCCCACTGATTGTTCCTACATTCCTGACTAACGATTGGCCTATTACCCCCACTCCCCCCGGTATCACCTCATCAGCATAACAACCCTCATCAGCATTGCGAAAGTTGCCTAACCTGTTTTGCCTGAGCAGGCTATAGTATGAACGATCCAAATTGAACCTCACACCACCAGACCGGTTTAATGAAGGATTTAGTTGTTTTATAAGAATCGCTTCTTTTACGCCCCTTTCAAACCATCTATGTTCTTTCGCTAAGATTTTAACCTCATTGTCGTCAAATGAGTGGTTGCTAGCTTTTAGGTGTAAATGTACTGCCGATTGAGGCCCACTAGTATTATCCCTGCGATGTTGATAAAGTCTTTTTTTGAGAATTTGTTGAGTCTCCCCAATGTGCTGCTCTTTACAATTTTCATTCTTACAATGTATGGAATAAACTACATTACTTTGTTTTTCATTTGGTAGCCTATCTTTTGGATGCACTAATTTTTGCCTTAACGTGTTTATCGGTTTGAAATAAGTAGGAATTTTATGTTGCCAAAGGACTCTTTGTAATTTTTCAGAAACTCCTGCAATGTACGGTACTGCTACTCCTCTCCTTTTAGAATCTTGAGAATTATTGGTTTCGTTCGCTATTCTTTCTTTCTGACATTTGTTGAATGACCACTGAGGGTACCCACAGTTAGTGAGTGCTCTCCTGATATGTTTTGACTCCTTTTCTGTACCTTCAGTGCTAGTTGGTATTAGTTTAGCCCTATGCTGGAGGGTTCTGATAACTCCTAGTTTATGTTGTAAAGGGTGGTTAGAGTCAAAAAGTAAGTATTGGTCAGTGTGCGTAGCCTTCCTAAAGACTTCTGTTTTTAGCGCTCTGTCCTCTTTTATAATTACTTTACAATCCAAGAAGGCTAGTTGGTTCTCTTGAATGTCCTCACGAGTAAATTTAATGTTTAAGTCTACAGAGTTGAGATGATCTGTGAAGGATTGAATTTCTTGTTTCTTAATTATGACAAAAGTATCGTCCACATATCTAAACCAGTGTCTAGGTTTTGTCCCTGGGAAGGATGTGAGGGCCTGTTTCTCCATCTCTTCCATGTAAAGATTAGCCACTATGGGTGAAACTGGTGAGCCCATAGCACAACCATGGATTTGTTTATAAAATTTTTCCCGAAATTGAAAATACGTAGTATTAAGGCAGATTTCTAATAATTGGCAGATGTGATCCGGTTTCAGTTTGGTTCTTTCATGCAGAGAAACATCCGCCAGCAGCCTCGTCCTCACCACTGAGACTGCTGCTGGGGTTGGGACAGATGTAAAGAGAGAAGTCACATCGTATGATGCCAAAGTTTCCTCAGGTTCCAATATGAGGTCTTTGATCCTCTCTACAAACCCTGTGGTGTTCTCTACGTGGTATTCTGTGTTACCAACCAACGGAGCTAAAATAGTTTTTAAATATTTGGCTACATTGTATGTAGAGGAGTCAATGCTACAAACAATGGGTCGGAGGGGGAACCCTTCTTTATGTATTTTTGGCAGGCCATAGATACATGGCGTGGCCTCTCCCGGGTATAATCTAAAATACATCTGTTTGTCTATATGTTTTCCTTTCTCTAGCTTTTGGAGACAGTCAATCATTTCTTTCTTGTATCTATTGGAAGGGTCCCTTTTTAGTTGCTCATACGTGTTAGAATCACTGATTACCCTATTTATTTTGTCTTCATAATCCAATGTGTTGAGCAGCACTGTGCATCTGCCCTTGTCTGCTGGCAAAATAGTAATATTTTTGTCTTTTTGTAGAGTAGTTAACACCTTTCTCTCTTCTAATGTTATGTTGGACGGAGGAAGTTTGGCACTACTGAGAAGAGCTGATATTTTAATGCGTAGATCATCTGCCTCTGCATACGAAAGTTTGTTATTTTTAATAGCCGATTCAGTAGCTGTGATATAATCTATTGTAGGTATAGTTTTAGGAGTCACTGAGAAATTTAAACCTTTGGTAAGTACCGCCTTTTCTGTCTCTGAGAGATCTCTGTCTGACAAATTTTTGATCCAATTCTCCCTTGCAAACTGTTCATACCTAATTTTACGCGTGTTTACCAGTAGCTGAGATTGTTTCAGTAAAAGTAATTTTTGAAATTTACCCTTTTGTCTCTCTTTGGTTTTGCTGTGGTGCCTCATATAACCGGATTTAGTAAATTCACACACTTCCTGATAGATTTTGTGGGTAAGATTAGTTTGTAATCGCTGATAATAAGTTTCTATTTCTGACTGTTTGTTTTTTATCTCTATGTTAAGTCTCCTAATTCGCAAATTTAGAATTTTCCTAGTATAATTTTGTTGCATTTTATCGGCTAAGTATCCGAGTTCCAGGGGTGCTTGCTTCAAGCATTTAGGAATTAACAGGCTCTGTCTACATCTAAGATTGAATCTGAGGTGGTTCTTTAAATCAGCTAATTTAAAGGTGGCCTTTTCCAAGTTACGTACCAGCAGAAGGATGTCTCTCCCAAAGTTGGCAGCAATACGTCTGTGTAAGCTCTCAGTCGTACAGGAGTGGTCCATCGATGAGAAGGTTTCTTCAGCCGTCATCTGTACAAAAGTGAAGGTTTCCGGGGGGCGTGGGGGTAATAGGCCAATCGTTAGTCAGGAATGTAGGAACAATCAGTGGGGCCACAGGGGGGGGTCCCGCGCCCCCCCAACCTGAGAGTAGGGACCTATCATAGCTGTGTCCGGCGCCACCAGGTCTGGACATTAGGGATATATAAATGGGGCCGATACGACCAGTCAGACTTTAGTTCGCTGACGAAGCCTCTTGGATAGGAGGCGAAACGTCCGAAACCTTCACTTTTGTACAGATGACGGCTGAAGAAACCTTCTCATCGATGGACCACTCCTGTACGACTGAGAGCTTACACAGATGTATTTATTATTTTGTATACTTCGCCAATCGAATATCAATCGGCCCCCATCAATTTTAGAATTCCATAGCCCCCTTTTCAGACACAAGAGTGCCAAACGGCCCCCTTTTTAAATTTCCCAGATGCATCCCTGCACATGAAATGTTTTCCTTCACAACACTGAAACACTCTCACACACAACCGAAACACTCTCACCCAACAGGGTGTATGAGTGTTACAATTGTGTGTGTTATGTCCCTGACAACCCCTCATAACGGTACACATGAATCCTTCGATTGCGATACGGTACGTGTGAGACAAACTGCGTAAACCGAGCAACCGTGGCAAGAGTCGATTCATGTTTAATTAATGTTTGCCTCCGCGAGAGTGAATGTGAATTAATGCCATGATCCTTGACAAATGCTCCCTCAAACAAACAAGTCAAAATTCATCTCATCTTGCGTGGATGATGATCTTTAGCACACAATTACTAATTCATGTGAAAGTGCAGGAAAAAAAATAGAGCATGTGAGCCCGTCGCAAAGCATAAATAAATTGCTTTGGAGTGATTACAGTGCATACTTGCACAATTGAAAATATTCACGTAATTGACAGCCTCCTGAAACAGCCCCTTCATGGAAATCCTTCAAATTGAATAATTACCTCATAGTGTCCAAAAGAACAAATATATTTACATCGAGTAGGATGGTGGAATACAGACTATGGAAATAGTATAAGAAAAAGAAGAATGAAGAATAGCACAGCATGCCCTGGCCGTGACTCACTTGATGGGCATGAAAGAACATTATATACCGCCCACTTCAGGAACTCCCTCATCCCGCGGGATTCAAACTATCCTTCCATGACTTAGTACAGCTTGCAAACCATGGCTATAATAATGGTGACAACGAATATCTATTCGAATCATTCATGTAAAATCCTTCAGATCTGATCATATCCAGATCATTTCACTTCAGAATGTCAGTAAGAATGCTTGCATCCAGATGCGGATGACTCGTACTGTGACTGACGAAGCTGCCTGACACACGAGTGGTGTACGTAGAGACGCTGCGTTGCAGCGTTCACGACTAGTACTGGAGTACTGCAGTCAAGAAGAGCATGCACTTTAATGGTCGATAGTATGAGTGATGGATACAGAAAGTCAATATCAGAGTCATGCTAGACGTTATGATATGAGAATATTTAAGTCTATTATGACCATTGTACTGATGTAAAAAATGTCGAACGAATGTGCAGTTAAGTTTTCTTTATTTTGTATTGTGACGTTCCTGTCATCTGCGCTTCTGAGCTGCTGTTGCTCAGACAGTACGTCAGTAGCATGACATCGCTTTCATACGAGTACAAGCAGACAAAGGAGCTGAACGCTGATTTACAAGCTTACATAGAGTGAGAAGTAGTGAAGGTTCAGACTGACAGTGCTGTGATTGTAGGATGTAGAACTGTGTGAGGTATGTTCATGAGTGTTAATCCTTAAGGCGATCTAGATTTAGGCAACGTAGACCATTATGTAATTACAATGACATCAGAAATTTAGATAGCATAATTACAAGACACATATCCATTATAATATGAATAATGATTCATAATTCCAAAGATCAATGATATGTCAAGTTTCAAAGTGCTCCATTAGTGTAGCCGTACATAGTGCACCACGTCTTCAGCAGCTGCTCATGATACAGATGGAGAACGATGCTTTGTTACTAATCAGTTATGATATGATTAGAATACGAAGAAGAGATAAATTTGTCAACAATTAAGAATACTTGTATCAATTTGCTGTGCTCTCAAAGAAGCATCCCAGAAGAATCAAGATGCGTCAACTTTGTATGCGCAACAGCATGTTGTCTGCGAGTACGATTTGCTGTCTGATTCATAGTCAAAAAGTCTTGGTCAACAACGATTTACCATCGTGTTATATGTGTTCTATATCCACAACGTCACATTCGACCTAATCACAGTACAAAGTTCAGCCGAGTTCATCAACATGTCAGCTAGTCGTGACGCATCAGAGTAGTCATAGATATCAAATTCTGAAATATCAGCGTATAGTGTCTAATAATTAAGCTAATATTGAATTTGAAATTGCTAAGCAGTATTAAAGTATTTAGAATATACAATTGTCGACTGTGTGTCTGTACCTTAAATCATACATTACATACATACAATATAGCACGGAAGCAACTTACAATCATCACTTACGAATCAACACTGCTCGGAATATGTTCGTAAGGTGGGGGCCTGTACATGCTCTCTGTCTCAAGTTTCTCTAATATTTTCAAGTTGAAAGCTCAATATTACCTAATTGACCTAAATAATCTCGGAACTCAGTACTAAAAAAGTATGGACAGAAAACATCCGACTTACTTACTTACATTCCGTTCCGACAAAACGGTCGTAAGTCAAATGGTCGTAAGTCAAAATGCATTCAAAAAGACTGACGCGAAGTTTATTCGACACTATAGTACACGATGTCAATCTGTTGTTTTTATTTTTAATTTTATCCACGCAGACGCTCCCTGTGAAAGAAGACGATGCAGTATTTATTGCGGGAGATGCATGCGGCATGAGGTTGCAGTCATGCATTTAGCATTAGCTAGCTCACCTCACCACACTGATAACTTCAGGCGCATTTTTGGCTGAATTTTCATTATGACGTGTATCTTTCAGCATTGTTCACCAACACTGATGATAAAAAAAGCAATATTATTCATGTGCTCACTTGATCAATGATGAAAAGTTGTCATGGCAACCATTTTTGCTCTTGCTGATCAATAAATGGAAGTTGTACTTAGTTCAAAGACACTATCGTTCGCAGACATATATCAAAAAGATTACAGATTGTTGCGAACCAAAACAGCAGCACCTACAGAAGAATGTTATGCACAGCATTTAACTCATTCACTGCCAGACATGCAAAAATGTGTCCACTCCAGTGCCAGGGTTTTTATTCATTTTCACTCAAATTCCAGGACCCACAGAATATTGAGTTTTAGGACTACATAAACTTTCAATGTTTCAATGTTGCGTAAATTACATGGGTCTGGAGTTATATGAGCTTGGAATAAGTGTGGCTGTCCAAAATACAAATCAACACATATATATTGGCGTGTCTAGCGCTTTAACAACAGCTGAAGCTGGAACAAAGTGCTAACATGGACAAAAGGGAAATGCTGCCCCATCATGGAAAAAAGGGGAAAAACATTGCCAGAGGTCTGGCCAGGGTTTTATCGGCACCACCCGCAAAAAAAAAAAAACGAACACATTCGGGAATGCGCTCTATGTCATATTTTCAATTCCCGAATGTATTCAGTGAAAGAGTTAAGATGTTAGTGTTCCAGTTGACGTGCGATCACTCCACAATATATGACTTCCACAAATGTTCCCAAATCGACATGACTGCAGTTCAGCATTCACTAAATATATGTACTCTATTTCTTCATTTTTGTCATGATCTGGTTGGCGACCAACGGGGGGCGCTGTCTGCCCCGCCTGCACCTGCACAGGTGCTGGTCGTTTCCAATCAGTGACACTCAAAAGGACCCCCGGCACAATCATTCGGTGTCGGGTAATTTTTAAATGTCATTGTATGCTGTTGTATGCAATTGTATGCATTGTGTGCAGTGCATGTGTTTGTTTAATCTTGACGGACTTTTAATCTTGGTTTTCTTTTGATACTTTGTATTTTTCTCCGTTCAGAAGATTTTGATGTTTTAGATTTTGTTCCTGCTGACTTTATTTTCATACAATTTGTCAAACACAACCTCCTGCTCCTTCCTGCCTGCTTTTTGGCATCCGCACCCGCCATCACCACCTCGCAAACCGTGACAATTTTATTATTTTTTTATAACCATCTCATGCCAAAAAAATAAATTGACGTGAGTTGAGATTCAATTGGACAAACATTACGTGTTCCGCTTTTGCTAAAAATGTGAAACATTTAAAGTCTGACCTTTTTTTCATGCCCAACCGTTCCAAAAGAACACGATCAAAGGCTAATTATCCCAACAAATGCCAAATGAATTACAGCCAACTCTGTACGGCAAAATGTTCTGGAACGTTAGTGTGGTTTTTGTGAGAAAATCTTGGCACTTGCGCTGCTCATCTGGATTTGTGACATTTGGCAGTGATAATTCTCTCAAAGGCAAGCGTGATATTGGGGGTGAAAGTGACTGCCAATAATTAAAATGGATTCCCATATCGACCTAGAAATTAAGAAATGCAGATAAGAAGATTCGATTTATCGTTAGAATGTCTGTCAATCTTGAATTACTGTTCAACTTCTTGAGCTTTAGGAAAGACACCAACACAATTTACGGGTACAGTGAACACTGGCGCGAATGGCTGCCGCTGCTCACCCACACAAAGAAATGCCGTGACTGTAAAGTGTAAAGTGTCCTTGATGGTTTTGAAAGGCGCTTAGAAATTAAATGTATTATTATTCTAACTCCTTGTTTTCACAACACAAATTCAGATATTCAATTAATTTCATTGTATAGCATTCTCATCACTCACTTCAATTTTGAGAGGTGGTCACAGTATTGTCTGTGTGCTTGTCACACTGCTTGTCTTTTAGGACTTGAGAATTCAGGGCCTGTTCAACTATAGTGTCCTTGAAGAGATAGCAATGAGATAAATAGTTAAATATCTCTAAATATACACACTCTTTGTTCTTTGACTTGCCCCTTTTTATAATTTTGCTGTAGTAAATGTATCAATTGTAAGCCAAATAAAGGCTTTCTTATCTTAGCTAGATAAGATTAGAAAGCTAGCTACAGTGTATTTCATTCACTCTTTTCTCTTTTTGCCTCAGCCAAATGCTGGCAACATTTTGGTGAATTTTCCCAGAGGATGTAGCCACCCAGCTAGCTAGCTAGATAAGATAAGAAAGTTAGCTAACTGACATTGATTTTTCTTTGACTTTTTGGTAATGTATTCGGAAATCAGCAACAACCGCATGATTACAATGAAAAAGAGTTAGCCTCACTTGTTTGTAAAGCTAATTCAAAATGGTTTGATGTTTTTAGATTACTAAATGTACCACAATTAAGACTTTTTATCACATCTAGGTAGCTTGCTTGCTAGCTAGCTAGATAAGATAAGAAAGCTAGCTAGCTAGCTGGGTGGCTACTCCCTCAGGGGAAATTCACCAAACGGTTCCTAGCGTTTGGCTGAATCATCAACAAAAAGAGAAAAGAATGAATACAAGGCCAACTAACATTGATTTATTTTTTATTTTTTTGGTGACTTATTCTGAAATCAGCAACAAAAATTAACATGAAAAAAGTTAGCGTCACATCTTTGCAAAACTAATTCAGAATAGTTTGATGTTTTTATATTTCATAATGGTGAACAACTGAAATGAAGTTATTGCCACTGACCAATGAAACCATGTCCACCCTCAAATTTGTGCTCATAAATATGCTATGCATACATACGAAAAATGACCTTGACATATTTAGTGTTACATTATTAGAAAAACACATTAATATGAGGATCTTCACACTGTTTAATGTGTATGAAATGATAGATAGCTAGCTAGATAGCTATATAGCTAATAGATAGTTATATAGCTAATAGCTAGCTAGCTAGATAGCTAATATATAGCTAGCTATCTATTAGCTATATAACTATCTAACTAATTTGTAACAGACAATAAGGAGACAGAATGAACTTAACACAAGCTAGCTAGCTAGCTATCTATTAGCCAGCTAGCTTTCTATCTATTTGAGTTACTTGTGACTGTAAAGCGACCTTGAGAGTTTTGAAAGGGGCTTAGAAATGAATTGTATTATTATTATTATTATTATTATTATTATTATTATTATTATTATTATTATTATTATTAATTTGAGGGGGAAAATGGTGAAAATATGATCTGTTATAATGTGGAAAACATGCACAGAGCATTTTACATTCTCCATGGGTTTTGTCTTTTGAAGGCATCGAGCCACAAAGTACAGTTCAGCTGTGCTGGTGCCTCGTGAGCTACACCTCTCAAAATATGCCTGTGCTTCTACATGCGATGAAAGAGGGCAGGCCAAGTGGTCAGGCTGGTTCGGAGGCGGAGGAAAAAAATGTCAGCTCGCGTACACGCATGTTAATCACAGTGTGAGCCTGCTCTGCACAGATCTTCATTTCCCTTGGGATGACTTGCATAATTTAGGTTCTCTTTTACAAACAACAACAACAACAAAAACATTTTCTGTAAGAATCAGCTTTTGTACACTGTTGCATCGGCCTGTTTGTCTTGCTTGCAATTCTGACGTTGCTGCTAAAGAGGGTAATGCGAATTAATTGCGTGCACGAAGGCTGTATTAAAGATGAATTGGCTTCTTTGCAACTTTGCTTCCCCTACAATTGAAATGTCAATGTGGTACAACATTACACTGAATCCTTGGCAAAAATACAAAATAAAAAAAGAAATGCAACTTAAATGTATTATTTTGTGATTACATTCAGGGAAATTGTGCAAATTAGCAAATTTGCTATTAACTGGTCACAATTTCAGTAGTACGGTTTATTTTTTAGGGGTCAAGAACCTATGGCTCACAAGCCATATATGGCTCTTTTGCTGATTGCATATGGCTCGCTGATAAAACTAAATGCGTATTCTTGCTTTTTTGCTGTTCATTTCTTGTTGGGGCTGCAGTTGGCGGAAAGTGCAATTTTGATTGGATGACACTGACCTAGGTTGGCGGAAATCGCAATTTTGATTGAATGATACTGGCCGTCATGTTTAAACAGATAAATGCCCCTTTAAATGAGCCCGACGAGTACACTTCAGCTTGAATGCACTGTAGGATTCGCCTTTGAGGAGGGAAAAGGTTCTGATTCTAATTTGCAATGAAACAATACCATCGATGAAACAATCGAATGTCAGTGACATTTTAAAAAGCCCCATGTTAAACGTGCATCAATAGATTTCTGCGATAAGTATATTGCAGTTAGCAAGTGTGGAAGCTAATGAGCTGTGTGCAGGCTAGCTAGCAGTAACTTCGCCTCTGTACCCGGCAAGTTGACTTTCATTCCGATCGTTTGGCTGGATTTTTACCAATCATGAGGAACGGAAAACCATTCATGTTAACGGTGAGTACTATCACAAAGTTATTTAAAAAAATACATTCTGACATTTTGTTGAAAAGTAGGCGCGAGTGTTTGCATGTGTGTGTGTGTGTGTGTGTGTGTGTGCCAGCGCTTGCGTGTGTGGCTCTCGCTGAAAAACATTTATAAATATTTTACTTTTATGACTCTCTTAGTCAAAAAGGTTCCCTATGGTCAGCTATTCACAGTTAAAAAAAAGAAGCTATACGAGCTAGTGTGCTAGCATCAGTAGTTAGAGGCCAAATGATAACATTGCTGCTAGAAGCCCAGACATAATCATGACATATGGACCCACTAAATTCAACGAAGACAAATGTGAATGGAAGACAGGCGTCGACATGAATAATACATTTGCAGTCCTTTGCAGGCGATTAGAGACTCAAGTGCCCGAGAAAGGACTAAAGCGGTATTGAGAGGAAATAATAGCAAGGAGTGACTATTGGGTCATGAGATCTTATATGCTTCAAAGTGGTTTTATTTTCTGCGAGCCGTCAAAAAACCCTAAAATAGTTGCTCCTGACCGCACAAGGTTTTTTTGGGTCATCTTTTCTTTACCTCTTTGACATTATTAGATGTGCCAAAAACTAAATGGAGGTTCAGAGGGGATCGAGCCTTTTCCATAGCTGGTCCCACTCTCTGGAATGACCATCTTTAAAACCCACCTCAAAACTCATCCCTTGTACTCTTTGGCGTTCGACTCAACTTGATCTTGGTTTCACTCCCTGGTGCTTTCTATTATCTTTGTGACTGCTTTATTTCCTGTATATGACAGCTGTCCATGTTAAGCGCTTTGTTACTGTCACGATCTGGTTGGCGACCAACGGTGGTGGCGCTGTCGGCCCCGCCTGCAGCTGCACAGGTGTTGGTCGTTCCAATCAGTGGCAGTTAAAAGGACTCCCGGCACAACCATTCCGTGTCGGGTCAATGAATGTGTTTGCTTCACCCTGTCAGGTTTGTCTCATCTTGACAGATTTTTACTCATGGTTTTCTTTGATACTTTGTACGTTTCTGTTCGGATGACTTTGATGTCTCAGATTTTGTTCCTCCTGACTTTACTTTAATACAATATGTTAAGTACAACTTGCTGCTCCCTCCTGACAGCTTTTTTGGGATCCACAACCATCACCACCAAGTGAACCTTGACAGTTACAGCTTCATGTGTTCTTAAAGCGCTATATAAATCAAAATGTATTATATTTTTGTCTGAGCCTCACATGGTCAAGGTATTAAGAAATATTTTGATTCTGAATTAATTCACTGCCAGATATGTTCAAAAATGTGGCCACTACAGTGCCAGGGTTTTTGGCATTGTCACTTGAATTCCAGGACCCACAGAATATTGAGTTTTAGGACTACATAAACATTCACTACTAAATTATATGGGTCAGGAGTTATATGAACTTGAAATGAGCGTGGCTGGCCAAAATACAATGCAAGACATACATATTGGTTTTTAATAGCGCTTTAACAACAACTGAAGCTGGAACAAAGCACTAATATAGAAAAAAAGGAAATGTTGTCCCCTTGTGGAAAAGAAAAAAACATTGCTAGAGGCCATGGCCAGCGCTTTATCGGCACCCAAGCATGAAAAATCAAAACCCGAACAAATTTGGGAATGGCGCTCTGTCATATTTTCAATTCCTGAAAAGCAGACACACACACCCACGCACACGCACACACACACACACACACACACACACACACACACACACACACACACACACACACACACACACACACGCGCACACACACACACACACACACACACACACACACACACACACACACACACACACACACACACACACACACACACACACACACACACACACACACACACACACATACACAAAGGGAAGAATATGCAAATTCCACACAGGAAGGCCGGTCCCAGAATCAAATCCTGCGTCTCTACACTGTGAGGCGGACATGCAAACCAGTCTTCCACCATGACGTACCTGTATAATACATTCTTCAATGTTGTGCAAAATGCTCTTCATATTTCCACATGTAATTGAATTATTTTTTTTCCATAGCAGTCTGCTAAAGTGCCCTGGATGTTGTACATGACTTTTCTTTTTTATAATATTCTCGCCTTTTAGTACAGTAATGCATTTTATTGACGTAACAGCAAGTCGAGCCTG